>NW_027106083.1:32795-33302 GCF_000696795.3 Halyomorpha halys | reverse complement strand
AATCACAAAAGAAATAGTAAAGTACTTTGGCAATATAATAAAAATACTTAATCAATGGAAGATTACAAACTTTAATAAAAATTAAAATATTGATAAGGATACAAAATAAAATAGAAAAGGAATTTGATAGGATTCATAATTACCAATATTTTAAATTGAACTATGTACCAGAGTTAAAGAATACAATTGAAAGGATATTTGTGGAATATGACCATTATAATCTGATATTTAGTTTATACAATAACAATAAATTAGGCCATTATCTCAATAATATGAAAGGTAAAATTTATAATAAAAAAAAAAATGTAATTTACAAAATTTACTGCCAGAATTGTGAAGGTATGTCTCCAGAATGTAGGAGACTTAAAAAATTAAAAACTAGAGTTGAGCAACATAAGAGTAATTGTAAAAATTTCAACACAACAGCACTGGCACAATATAAAGTATAAACATGATTTTGATTTTAAAAATCCAAAAATTTTAGAGATTAAATCACAAAAGAAATAG
>NW_027106083.1:29411-32030 GCF_000696795.3 Halyomorpha halys | reverse complement strand
TTTCAACACAACAGCACTGGCACAATATAAAGTATAAACATGATTTTGATTTTAAAAATCCAAAAATTTTAGAGATTAAATCACAAAAGAAATAGAAAAATAACGGAAGCTAAATATATCACAAAAAACATAGGTAACGCTATTAGTTTTAATACACGCTACATAGACACTGTAAGTGAATTAGTAATTTAATGGGGTATAGTATTAGATATTAAAATAAATTTAATAAATTATTGTGCTGTTGTAATATGTATCAATATATAAGTTATGGTTGGACAAGGCCTGTATACAACACTAATCCTAACTCCCCATGTAAATAAACCTCAATAATGTCTATAGCATCACAGAGCACTTTCAGTCCAAGTGCTCGTAAGTTATATATAAGTTAAGGACTGAGCGCTATTGTCAGCTGACAGGTCAAATCTGTTGATTGAGTAGATCAGGTGATCAAATTTATATATAAGAAGGTGCTTCTTCAATAAAGACCAGTATGAAAGTTTCCATCAAGCGTAGTGTGTCAAAACCCTTTTTTCCTTCTAGTATTATTCTGATTCAGAAAAGGCTTAAGTGGTCCCCAAACCCGGGATCTTTGGATACAAAAACAATTTTTAGTATCAAGAAAAAAAAATTTTCCTTCACTCTGAATTATGGCCGGTAACGGTCTCGTGAGAGCGGCAGTTCTAAACATTGTGGGTATGAATTTTGACAACCCACTTCCAGCTGCACCCAATTAACATGTAGCAGCAGGGAACCCACCTCCGGCAGAGATTCAGCCACTACCTGAAGTCTCTTCAGCACAAGCTCATGCCCCGACTCTTGAATGGATCAAAGTCAGACAGGGAGAGTTAAGCCATTTCCTAAAAGAGGGTGATCCACTGATTGGTCGAATAGACAGCTACAAACCTGTCCGACAGTGAGGATGGTAAGGCATTATGGGCAGCAGTCGCTTGCAGGGTGAAAAGAAGTATCCTCAACCAAATTCAAGCTGATGAGGAGACAACCTGGAGCGTGGTCAAGGCGAGATTGAAGAAGGCGTTTGGAGGTGGACGGTGGTCCCTGAAGAGGACATATTTATGATGATTAGGGAGACCAAGAAACCAAGACAGTCTAATGGGCAGTATGCCGTGGAACTCCTGGCACGCTACAACAGAATAGCCGATAAACTCAGCGAGATGAAGGAGACAATCCAGGTACAGGGTCGAATGCAATTCCTATCAAATGTACTAAAGTTCAGTTGGCAAAAGAGCTGGGAAAGAAGGAGGGAATGCCGAGAGAACGCTCGTTCGTAGAGTGTGCACAGGAGCTAATAGACACAAGTGCCCCGGAATAGGAGGCCCGAATGGAAGAGCCAGAACTAGGATGACATACAGTCGGCCTAGAACAACTCCCCTGCCTTTAAGAATAAGAAGATCGTGGCAAGCAAAGCCCAGAAACAGTAGCCGGCGAGAGGACCGCAAATGTCACGGGTGTGGTAAAATTGGGCACCTAGTAGTCCAGTGTCCCCGAACTCAGTGTTTCGAGTGCGGAAAGGAGGGACACATTGCGAGACAATGTCTCTATGTGTACCGGAGGCAGAGATCGGAAAATGTGGAACCGATGGAAGTTAACGCCCAACTTTTGAGACGTAGAAGAGCACCTCAGAGAAAAAACGAATCCACAAGCGATTCAACAGAAGTGTTGGATGTCTCAGCGACTGAGGTAGAGGAAAGGATATGGGAAGAGGACAGAGGAGAAGGAGAAACTTATGGAAACCTACTGAGAAAGAGAGAAAAGCCAGGGAGATCTGAGTTGCGTATCAGCAGAGAGCCGACCGCACATTAGTGAACAGAAAAGTGAGAAGAGAGTACGGTGGTCTGCCAATCATCCGGGTAAATGGAAAATATGGACCAAGGTAAAAGGAAGGATTGAGAGGGAAAAGCGTAATCGTGTAGCACGGCAGAATTGGAATGTCAGGGAAATGACAGAAGCTGTTAAAATCGGGATGACAGCTTATTGAAAATTGGACTCCAATAGGGGGAAAGAGGTTCAGCGAGGTTCAGCTACGAGGGCCATTCAGGATCGCAGTAATAAGGAAATATAATATTGTTATCATTGAATGCTTGACAAAACCGAGGAAGCGGAGAACGGTTCACGTAGAACAATTAAAGCTCCCTGCTGCGGTTTCATATCTGGGGGTGGTGAAGTGCCCTCTGATCATCACTAATGAAATAAATTGTATATGATTTTTTTTTTTTATTCTTTGTATATTATTATGATTTGAATTGTTGTAAGTCGACAATTGTAATGAAATGTTAGTTTTATTGTATAATTATTTTGTTTAGTTCTCTTGTCATTTATCTTATTAATTCTTTATTCTATTGTTATTCTAATCTGTGGTTGTTCTATTATTATTATAATCTATTGTTATTCTATTATTATTATAATATATATAATATGCCTGAGTAGGCAGAGAAGGAGTTTGAATTTTAACTTTGAATTTTTTTTATTATCATGTTCGTATTGATATTCTGTTTCATATTTGTACATTATACCCATAGTTTACAAGGAATGCCCGCAAACTGGTGGTGGGAGTTAAGGCCTGAACGCTATTGTCAGCTGATTAAATAGATCAGCTGATCA
>NW_027106083.1:18510-29150 GCF_000696795.3 Halyomorpha halys | reverse complement strand
TTATATGTTTGTGTCTAATTTAATTTTCTCCCATTTTTCATCTATAATTTTATAAACCCGTTTTAGTAGTTTTAGCAAAATAAATTTATAAAAATAATAGAGAAATTTTTTACTAGTTACAATTAAATTTAATAATGGAATAATGGAGAATGCGTGGGAGGTTATAAATGGTTTGTTATATGGTGGTGTATTTTATATTGTTGATAATCTTATAGAGAAAAATAAATGTTAATGTTTTTAAATTTTAAATAAATAGGTAACTAGACTTAAGCTTATTAATAATAAATATGACTTTTTAATAATTGACTGTGTGAATAGGTTTTGAACTTAGAATAAAGAAATTGACCTAGGCAGAATAGCCTGCAATAGAAATTGTAAATTAATGAGAGGAAGAGTTTGTATTGAAGGAATGTTATATTATATAGTGAATAATGCTGTGGTTGTAAATGTTTAAAAATGAAGATATAATATAAGCTGTTGAATATTTAGATGCCCTTGAAGATGACTAGAATGGCCGAAACGTTGGACTAGTGAAAAAAAAAGTGTTGAGACAGAATTGGATACTAATTTTTGATTTATTTAATAAATAATTACCTTGTCTCAAAAAATTTTGAAATAATATAATTAAACTAGGTTACTTAGTTTTATTCCTATGAATTTTATCATCTATGATTTTACCCATTTTTATGTTTATTGTCATTTTCCCTATCTTTAGTTTGTTTACTTTTTTGATGAAAACAGTTAAATTAGTAGAATACAGGTGAGAAGTCCTAAGTTCACCATGCCTCTTTGGATTATACAAGCGTTTGGAAACAGACATTGGTTACTGTTTATATCAACAAAACATTCGGTAACATCCTGGATTTGTGGAAAACATTTCGATCTGGCTTTATATATATAGGAATTACTAATAGCTCCTACTGAAAAAGATCCTGGAAGTTCGACAGCTGAAGTGGTTAGACCATGATATCAGGATGGATGATTACAAGGATTCTTTAAAGACGATAGACTATGTCCCAGATGGCAGAGGACCTTCAATCTTGACTACAATTCTGAAGGTCGAGGGAGAAGGACATCCGACAGGCGAGGAACGTAGCGAGAAATAAGGAAGAGGTGTATTCCTGGCTGAATGCTCCTCTACGCTGAGAGGAACTAAAGAGGAAAGCAAAAGATGAATGATAAAATAAACATAATTATCAATACACTTTATGCAGTAAGGATAGTGAAGCAACGGTCTGCCTAGAACTAAAAAATTAAAGTGCTACCAATGGGTAGTTTCTCTTCATACCTGTAACACTCCAATTTAACTTAGATCAGATTTACTAAATGTATTATAATGTACAGTTGTAAATAGCAATAAATAAATATTTAAAAAAAAAAGAACTAAAAAAAAGTTAACTGAGCCACATTTATGTAGCATAACTCTCATCTACCAACCAACAAAGCTTCTCATAATTATTTCATTATACATGAAACATTAATAATTGTAACATACAAATGGGGCACGCTTAGCCTCCACTGGCTTTCTATATCAGTGAGGCGCTTCAGATACAAGTGCCCTGGTCCAGTGGAGCACTGTTTTCTACAATAAATTTTTCTCTACACTCTAGTTGGGACTATAATAAAGTGATTCACAAACCTTTTATAATTAAAAATATCTGATATTTTCTTATCAGTAAATTCATTTCAAGAGGTTTTTTTTCCTTCTTGTAAACACATTTAATGTGATATGAATATTGTAGAAGAATTAGTTTCATATTTTTCAGAAACGTGAATACATTTATGGTTTCATATCTGCATTAAAGCATTACTTCACATTGTTATATCTGAATTATATAAACGTGACCTCTTAATTCCACTGTTTTTTTCATATTATTTTTTTACCCTTTTTAATAAACTTTAATCAATCATAAATTAAAAGTAATAATAACAACAATCGATGTTTCAATACTTTCTAACAGGGATAATAATCGAGACATTTGTCACTAAAATATAAATAAACGAAAAGCTTAGCTCAAAAACGAAAAGTTGTACAAAATAGATGTTATTTAATATTTAAGCCGGGTGTGTGACTTGGATTTGTTGGCAATTTAAGACAAGTAGGAGGTCATCTACATATTTTTAATAAAAATAATGTCAACTGGAAATAAATGAATCAAGCAAACCATTTAGGACAATGTTGGAAAGATCGGGAGCTAGAGGATTTCCCATAGCCAACCCTGAAATTTGGTTTATGAACTGACCCTGGAAGGTAAGGTAACCAGATTTACAACAGAGTTTATGGGATTCAAGGTTGGAAAAAGATTAAGGGGTGGGGTTCAATGGATGTCCAGTTGGCTTCGACGATAAGGAGGGCTTTGTCTATTGGAATGTTGGTTGATAAACACTCTACATCAAAAGAAACAAGAATAAAATGGTCAGGGATAGTGAATAATAATAAAAGATCATGGAGGTGAAAGGAATTATTAATATCATATGAATTATGGTGACTGAAGGTTTGTAAAGAGGGAAGTAAGAATTTGCTGAGTTTAACAGAGGGAGAATTGATATTGGGAGTGATCGGACGGAGTGGGGTACCAGGCTTATGAATTTTAGAAAGTCCATAAAAACGTGGAACAACAGCATTATACAAACTAAGATTTCTGTACGTAATGATGTGATGAGATTTTAAGAAAGAATTGGTAAAAGAAATGTCTTTAAAGAATTGAGGAGAAGATTTATAAGTATCAAAATGAGGATATAGTAGATGATTTGAAATGATGTTGCAAATAGAAGTACGGGATAACTCTTTCTTGTCATTAGAATGGCGAATAAGGGGATCATTGTGAATATATTCTAGATCGTTGATAAGTTCTGGGATGATTTTTAATGAAAAGTTGGGGCTAGAAAAATTTAGACCTAAGCTAAGAATATTACAAACATTGAGTGGAATATCGGTTGATGAAATGTTATGGACCCATTTGTCACCTTTAGGGCAAATTTTAATATTAATTAAAATATTTTATGAATGTTATTAAATTTTGAGAAGAGTAGTTTTTTTCTGTAAACGGGTAGAAGTAAAAATGGTGGAGATAGTGCTGCAAAGATTGTTGAAATTGTTGTCTGGGACTGACCGTACTGCCAGTACACTGTTGCAGTATTGACATTTTGGCGGTGGTTGCTTATTGATCAGATATTCATGATTTAAATTCGTATGACCTATTCTTAATCTGGCTATAGCTACCTACTCCCTGCGATTGGAACAGTTTGATGTGGTCCATGGTTTTATGGTTTTTTTAAATAGTTTTTAATTTGCTTGACGGGCTTTCATTCCAGATGGCTTGTCAACTAGCTGATATTTCATTTTTCATCGGAAGACTTATTTCTTGGAGTGTCAGAACAGCCGCGCCCTGACCTGGAACAAGTGCTTGTATAGCTGCAATGTCCGTCAGTTGAAGATTGTCAAAGTGTATATAGCTCTTATTGCTTTTAAGTATATGGGTCAGAGAGGAAATTTTATGGTTGAGGTGGATGGATTTTTAGAATTTGAAGAAAACAAAAAATAGCTTAGAATTAAGATGTTTAGGTATTGATGGATTTACGAAAAAGGGAGTTTGAGCGACATTTGAGTAAAAAAATACGTTGTTCCAAATTATGGACTAGGCATCTATAGAAAAACCAAAGGGTGTTTATATGGGATTTGATATTAGGATAAGGAGTTTTGAAAAATGAGAATGGCAAATTAGGCATAACAGGAGTGGTTTTGATTAATAACTCCCGAATAAAAAATCTTTTTCAATGTCGTTGGTGGCTCTTTTTCGTAACTCTGAGCTGTATTCTATGTAAATTTGAGGTCATAGAGATTTGTTAAACATTCTACGTTGATTTTTTTCTACTTTAATTTATTTATATAACTAGATTTCTATAATATAATACGTGGCAAACACTTTTTTCGAAATGTGTTATTTTTTTTTTTTAAATTACTATTGGCCACCGGCGGGACGATTGTTTCAGGTAAATCATCATGAATATGATGATGTTTTTGAAGATCACTTATGTATATTCAATTTTATCATCTTCGTTGAAATCAAGGATGTCTATATATTCCGGATTTTTAACACATTAACATCTTAATAAGTTATGTTACTCAATTTATTTTTTTTAAATTAAAGATGCTCATGTATTTATTATTTACATCTGAATACGTGTGCGACACCTGAAACAAACTGCCTCGAATTCCCTGCACTATTATTAAAATCATATCATAGTCCTGTCAGAGCTCTTTGCTCATTTTTATTATTTTTAATATAGCATCAAACGACAACCAGGGAGTAGTAAAATAATGAGCTTGATCAAGTTTATGCTTCTTCACCATAACGTTTTCGAAAGATTCGAAGACATCTCAAACGTTTTTAACGTAAACATCTGCGTAGTCACCCAACGATTTACATTTAAGCTTGAAGAAGTTTGTCGGGGGGTGCGGTCAGCAAAGAACAACATAAATAAACAAAACCATATTTATTTATTTTATGCCAACGTTTCGACCTGAGTTTCAGGTCTTCATCAGGGGTTGTGTCGTAGAGGAGGGAAAGATTAGTACTGCAGGTAGGATTAGGTCGAGGCAGTACTCAGATTTACATTTAAATTGGAGTTCCTGAACAGCAAGAACTTCAAGTAGTAGAGTGCTTTGCCGCGAAAGAATAGTGGAACCGAGAGGCTCGTTCAAGATAAAGTAAGATCATCCACCGACTGTAGAAGAAAAAAACTATTTCTTCAGGGGGTTTATAAACCTTTGACAAGAAGTGGTAAACCCAATGTACATCTCTTAGGAAGGCCGTGACTAACCGCCTTCTGCCTCACGCGAATAAGCAGAGTAGACAAGGGTGTCTGGATTGGAAGCGGACTCGGAGAAAAGAGGTATTGCCAGGTGTAGCCTTAGTAGTAATATAAGGATTTCGATTATCTAGTTTGTAATTCTCACACTATATAAGCTATAGGATTTAGGAACAGAGTTATGGTAGCGATTCCTGCTGACTCTACAACTCCGAGCCACCTCCCTCCACAGCTCCTATATATACCCCCATTAATCCCAAGCTTGTCAGTTCTGTACCAGTAATAGTTGTAGCATGTCGTAATGTTCATTGTACCATTTGTTTACCAAAAAAGTTTTTTTCACTTTATTGCCGATGAGTTTCGTAATTCAGCATGCTTTTTTTTTCCCTGTTTCAAGGGTATTCCCATTAGTTTAGCCCCACTCTCAAAAAAATGAAAGTTTGACCAAATCACACGCAATTCTAAATGAGTGATATATAATTGTAAAAGAGGGAGAGAAAAATTATTAAACTTTTTACTGCTCTACAATGGTCAGCTAAGCGATACAAAATAAAAATTAGAGCGCTTTACAACGTTAAAAGTTACAAATTTTAAAAAAACATTGAGAACAGCTATGGTTACAGAAATGCTTCGGCTTTCTCCGAGATGTGGAGGGTCACTTTTCAAACTAGACGTGTTAAAGTAAAGATTAGAACAAAAATCATCTGCCTTTATTTCTCTAACCGATCATAATACAGCAAAGAAAGAAAATGAACGACTTGGCAAAAACAACTGAGATGGCCATTGAAAAGTATTCATGACTACATGTCATCCTCGGTGCATAAGATTTTGTTGCATGGTGCTGAAATAGTGCAGAAGTCTATTCTTCCAGTCGGAATATTGTTAGAAGAGGTATAAGAAAGTAGAAATAAGGATTACAAGACTTTCAAGAAACTCGCGGAAAATGTCTGGAATATCTACCAACGAAGATGTGTTCCTATAGCTACTGGAGATTTAGGATCTTTTTATCACGATTCAAACTCTATCCATTCAAAATCTATCTAGTCTCAAAACTATTTATTTCTCTTATACGTCCAACATTTCGGCCAATCCGGCCATCTTCAGGGACAATCCACTACAAAACAGTTTCTATTACATGTATGATTCTACAAACAATTTAAAATACCTAACATTATTATTTATAATCTATCTTACCTCAATACCACTTTGAAAACATAACTTAACAACTCTAAACTTCATGCAGACTATTCTGCCCAGGTCAAAATATAAATATCTATGAAACATTAAAAACATTAGATAAAAATATTATTTTGTTAATAAGTATATCCCACATATGTTTAATTACCTAATTAGTCAATTATCAATTAAAAACAAAGTCAATTTAATTATATTATTTCAAAAAATTTTTGAGACCAGGTAATATTTATCAATAAATCAATTTAATATCCAAAACAGTCTCAACACTATTTATTTATTTGTCCTACGTTTCGGCCCTTCTTGCCATCTTCAGGGACATCTAAACATTTAACAGCTTATATTACAACTTCACTTTTAAACATTTACAATAACATTATTATTTACTATATAATATAACATACCTTCAACATAAAAATCTGTTAAATGTTTAGATGTCCCTGAAGATGGCTAGAAGGGCCGAAACGTTGGACAAATAAATAAATAGTGTTGAGACTGTTTTGGATATTAAATTGATTTATTGATAAAGTCAATTTATTTATCTGCAGACACTATTCCTTAAAACTTTTATCACAACAATGGTTGTAACCTTCCTCCACTCAGTTCAAGCATTTTAAAAAATTATTTATCATAACTACATTTTTGTTAATTTTTCTCTTTATTTTATTAGCAAAAATCCTATCAAGGCCAACTATAATTATCCACATACAATTTTTCCTATATTATTTATAAATTAATCTTACTTAATATCTCAGCATAATGTTGATTTAAATTTCTTGTATCTGTCTTGAAATTTATTGTATAATCAATATTTTCAGATATGTAAATGGATTCAAGTATTTTCCTTTTTAATAATTAATAAAAAACAGTTGAACTTGATGGTTGGTTGGTTTTTCAAAACATTCAACTTCAAGAAACTGAGGACTTTTTTTTTATACTTCCTACTTAAATTAAAAGCCTCCTCAAGTTCAGTAGTGAAAAAATTTGATTTACTGAGGGAATACTCAGATTAACTGATGTAATGTTGTCATTTTCAATCAAGAATTTTACTTTCGATAGATGAATAGAATTTTGCTGACTTAATATTAATATGTCACGTTCAAACCCTTTAGTATTAAATAACATCTTATTAAATATATATATTTATATAATAATATTCACAATATCAAAATCACAACTTTACTAAAAAAAAAAATTATTATTTAAAAGGGAACTCGGGATGCCTTTCAAGAAAATTCATAACACCAGTGCCGCAGCTTCCTGCGTAGCGCCTCCCATCTTCACCGCGATCTAGTTCACATAGTTGATTGAATTCTTCTTGGCTCAATTTAAAATCGAATATCTATTAAATAATTTGAATTAATAAAATATACAGGTTATTACAAAAAAAAAAAAAAAAAAAATGAAATTACTTACATCAAAACATTCTTTTAGTCTCTTCGGCGTCACCGATTTTATTGCTATGCTAACACCATAATCGATTAGGAACCTTAGCATAACTTGAAATGGCTGTTTATTGTGCTTCTTCGCTATTTCTTTGATAACAGGATCCTTTAGCGGAGATTGAACAATCTTTCTTAAACAGGAAACATAAAAAAAAAAAAATTTATATAAAAATATATACATATGTATAATTTATGGTAGGACAAGGCCTCAATACAACCTTAATCCTAACTCACTATGTAAATAAGCACTGATAATGCATATAGGAGCATGATCAGAGAGAATAAAGGCAGTATCATTCTAGTCAGCGTGCGTTACAATTCTGTTCCCTTTTTTCTTTTTTTTTTTAAGTCTTTCAGTCCAAGTGTTCATAAGTGGTGCCGAAACCCGGGAATTCTGTTCACAGAACAAGGATTTTTTTCTCTTTCTTCCTCCTGCTTTCTTTTCTTTTATTTCTAATATATGGTCACTTTTTTTTTTTTTACTGACCAAGATAGATAACCACCAGTCAATCACAACCTCAGCTTGCAGTGATGCCGCCAGTCCAACAGATCCCGGTGGCGCAACCGGCTCCTGAAGTCCCGGCAGTACCTGCGGCGGTTCCGGTACTACCCCTGCTACCAGAGACCACTCTCGCGTCTGCTCATGCTAATATGTTGGCTAAAATGAAAGTGAGAGCAGCAACCTATCAGGATATTAGAGAAGCCATCTCAGACCTGGAGCGGTTCTCAGGTGAAATCGGTGAGTTAAATCACTTTATCAAAGGTGGAGATCGCATCATGGAGAGATTGGAAGCCAAGGTTTTAGAGGAGTTTCTGGACAAGAATGACGCAATTTCCCTCAAGGCAGCACTCATATGCCGGATCAAGCGCAAAGTATTTTGAACGATATTCAGGCAGACGAGGAAACAGCATGGCCAGTAGTGAAGGAAAGATAAAAGAAGGTCGGTCTATGGAGGAGGCAGATGGTCCCCAGAGGAAGACATTTTCTTCATGCTGCGGGAGAGGAGAAAGCACGTGCAGTCTAACGGACAGTACGCAGTCACGCTGTTAGGCCAGTTTAATCTGGTCACAGAAAAGATAATAGAGACTCTTGGTGCGGATGTAGTCAGTTGGAGAATGAATTTCATCGACTCCATAATGAAGTTGCAACTGGCTAAGGAGACAAATAAAAGGGAAGGTTTACCTCGGGACCGCAGTTTTGTGGAATGTGCTCAAGACATGACCGACGCGAGCGCTAGAGAGGAGGATGCAAGGAAGGATTTCGATGATGGAGGATGGAACAGAGTACCGTACCACCGCTCAAGGAATCCATCAACACCATGGAAGAGAAGAGAACCCAGGGATAGTGGTAAAGATAGAGGTACGGGTAGAGAAAGGCGACCGTACCACGGAAGAATACGCAATGGAGGAGGGAAGGAAGACATGAAGTGCCATGGCTGCGGAAAAGTAGGACACCTACTACCCAATTAGGTGTTCTGAGTGTGGCAATGAAGGCCACATAGCACGACAGTGTACAAAAGGGCAGAGACGGGACCAGGGGAACCGATGGAAATACATTTCCAGCGAATAAGGCGGAAAAGACGAGAGGACTATAGACCTAGTTAGTCATCCAGTGAAACCTCAAAAGCCTCAGGAACAGAGGTGGAAGAAAGAGGAGGGCGCAGGAATAAACCGCCAACCAGCAGCTGGCGACGAGCATGCAAAGGAAGAAGATTCAGACAGAAGAGTTGAGGAGGGTCCCAGGAGAGGGGCGACCGCAAATTAAAAAATTACAATATTTCAGGTGAGAGCAGCAGTCTGCCCACCATCAGAGTGAGCGGCGTGAGATGCCTTGTCCACACTGGGAGTTCCCATACTATCCTTAGTCGGATGGCGCTGAGCAAGCTGTGCGGAAGAGAGAGAGAATTCCAGATAGATATTCAGGTATGTCAATGTCAGTTAATCACACTGCGTAGGCCCTATACCACTCTTGGCACATAGCACCCAACTTCCCGTCAGTTACGTATTTTGAATGCGGCTATAAGGGTCACGTCGCCTGAGCTTGTCCCTGGATTTACAGACTAAGTCCGGCTCCAGAGCCAATGGAAGTAAATACGCATAGAACGAGGCGTGATAGGGACACCACTCCGTCTAGTTTTGAGGATCGCTCAGTTCGGAGTTCCAGCGACGAAGACGAGTTGGACCAACAGCGCTGGGTACATGTTTCGAATCTATCAAGAGGACAAAATAGCAGAAGATACAACCAGAAACGTGTAGACAACAGCGGAGAAACCGCTATCTGGGGAGTTCAGGGCACCCTATAAGATACCTTTATCTCACGGCCTCCAATGAGCTCCTTAAGCACCCCTCCGCTGATTAAGGTGTTGGCACTACCAGTATCAATTAGCGCCTTGGCACCACCCTCACGCTCCTGCACTATGGGCAACCTCTCCCACAATCCGCACACACTATTAATTATCTCTTCTCTAGCTGGGGTGCCCTCGACTCCCCAGATAGCGGTTTCTCCGCTGAAAATAATAATCCAAAGAGAAAAAAAAATAGTGTAATAAAATAAAATTACTAACTTTTTTCCATCAAATGCACCTAAGACTCCTTGCAGTCCCGGACATCCAAGTGGAGCAAAGGCTGTTATAGCTATTCCATTTTTTTTGCAAAAAGAAACCAATTCCTTCTCCTGATGATAGACATGGACCTCGATGCCAAGGCTTACGGGTTTGATGGTACAATTGTTGAGGATTCTTTGAATTTGTTCCTGATTGAAACAAAACATGCCTATGCTCCTCGCACGTCCAGCAACCACTTGTTCCTCCATTCCCTGAAACATTATTACTTTTTAAATATCAGGAAATGTATATTTGTACAACATATACGTATTTCATATACTGATTAAAAATTAGAAAAAAAAGTAATGTTTTTCAAATTCCAGAAAATAATTAACGAATTTTCACCAATGTCGGCATCATTGATTCTAAAAACATTTGATCACTTAAATACAGAACAACAAATCTCGCTTAAAACACCTTGAAATGAGTTTCATCGTTTTTATTTGTTAAAATAAGACGTAATCCTTGATGCTCCTTATTACGGATAAGGATACACAAATAAACTCATTCACAAAGACCTTAACATCCCATTCGTTGCAGATTTGACCCAAAACAGATATGCGTCTTTTCATTCCAAACTCCTTAA
>NW_027106083.1:14954-16950 GCF_000696795.3 Halyomorpha halys | reverse complement strand
AGTCACACTACCTCTATTTACTTATTATTATTCATTTTATTTATTCATTATTATTGTTATTTTTTTTTTCTCTTTTCTTCTCTCTTCTCTTTTCCAAATTTAAAGAGCTTGTTAAATTAAAATTAAAAAAACTTGTTTCTTTTTACTATTAGAAGACAATTGTTTGTTTTATTTAAGTGTACCAATATCATTATTTTTTGTTATTAATTTTACTTTCCTCTTTTATTAAGAAGTATTAGTCTTATCTATTTGTTTTATTATTATTTTTTTTCTTTTAATAAGAACATTTTATATAGTTAGGGGTGTCATTTGTATGACTATACCCCCTCATAATCGACTGTTAAAAATATATATATAATATAAGTTATATCAACCATGTAAGGCCCATCTGGAATAAAAATAAAATAAAATAAAAAAAATTATCTATTCATGGATTACAGGGTTTGTTGACATTGTTTAGATCTTAATTACATAAGCCTTCTTGAATGAAAGCGACAACACATTAAATAAAAATAGAGTTCTATGTTCATTAGAAGAGCATGATGAGAGATCCGGCAGTTAGGTCGCATCCGTCACGTAATCATTCAGGATTCCATCTAAATTCAGTATCTAAGCTCTATCCCTCATTAGGTTTAAGGTATGTTCCAACAACCTCTTATGGTTTGGAGCTGTTCGGAATAAGCGCAGTACAGGTTTTGAGGAGGAAAATCCTTACTACGCATGCTCCATACAGTTCCGGACAGTCTGAAGTTGAAGAAAGTTGTTAGAACAGACCTTAAGTCTCCATATTAGTGATTTGAGTTCCATTTTGTGTTACATGCTGCTCTATCATCCCACAAGGTATTATAAGAAATTGGGAAATTTCTGTAAATGATTTACTGACTCGAAATTTCAACAGATTTTTTTTCCAATCCAATTCTAAACTTTTTAATCTAAAATGAACGAACTGATAATTTTTCAGACGTTTCTTAAGAAATATTTAACAGTAAAGTATTAATTCCACAACTTCAATATTAAATTATAGGCATTCAGCCAAGGAAAAATTTTAAAAATGATTTCTGCTCTTGCAACTTGCAACTTAGTAACATGGTAGTTTTAAAACTCAAACTATACACAATGGGTCAGTATTAAATAAATAAATTAATTAGTAATATTACTACTGACTTTATTCAGGGAAAAAAAAATGTATTACTTTCCATGTTTTCACAATATCTGTTTTTAAATCCAATAAAACTTCCCCATCATCATCTAGGGGGACAAATGTGTCTCCTTTTCTAACAAAGCCTGCAGGTGAACTGACTTCGTACAAATCCACATAATCCAGTTGAAGATCATCCAGAGACTTCTTTATAAAGTACTCAACATCTTCGTATCTTATACCTATTGCGGGAAGCTACAAAAAAAATTAATTCTGGTATTTCAAAGTTTTTAATAAATGAAGTATAAGATATCATTGAGTATTGTGAAAATACCACTGCTGAGATGAACAGATCTTCTCTCTTGATATTGCCATTTTCAAAAATTTCTTTGAGAATAGCTCCTACTGCCTTGCATTCTGAATAGAGTGTCTTGATACACCTGTAACCCAGTTCCAATGAGGTATTCAATCCAATTTTGAGGCTTTCCTCAGGAACCTTAAAAATTAAATTTGCATTAGATGGGAAAAAAAATATTACTTCTGTAATTGATGTATCTTGTTTAATTTTATTATAGATATTACCAATAATAATTAAATAAATTTAATAGTAGGATTTAAGTAAACCACAATGGTTACTATTCATCCCTCTATTCTCAGTCCGCTGGTGTTCCTCAAGGTAGTATCCTTGGTCCCATTCTCTACAGCTGACATTCCAACCAATCCTAACACTATCCTCACCACGTATGCCGATGACACATGTGTGCTGTTAATAATAACCCATTAATTGTATCCCAAAATCTCCAATCCCATATCACAGCCCTCGAATATTGGTGTCGTAATTGGAGGATTAAGATAAAT
>NW_027106083.1:7848-14574 GCF_000696795.3 Halyomorpha halys | reverse complement strand
CTGTAACACTCCAATTTAACTTAGATCAGATTTACTAAATGTATTATAATGTACAGTTGTAAATAGCAATAAATAAATATTAAAAAAAAAATTGTAGGATTTATTTTTATATTTATGCTTGTTAAAAATTATTTTTTTTTTAGTCCTAGGCAGTCAATATTGGTCAGTGGAGACAGAAACCCCATTACATATCAACACGAGAAACATTTCTCAACAACTTGATTTTGATTCCTTTTTTTTTTTTGTATGTACCTGTATTTAACAGGTCTTTGGACTTTTTGTTTACTAAGTCCAGAAATTTTTTATTATTTTTAATATTTTTTAAATTATAAGAATATATTAATTTTATATCATCACCATTTGTATTAATCTGTTTATATGACTGAGTAAAAATGTCAACAATCTGGGAGAACTACTTAATAAAAAAATGTTCCATAATTGCAAAAAATAAAGAGTTTTAAATAAAATTTTTAAAAAATTCGTGCGTTTAAAGGAAATGGTCAGAGTTGCCAAATACAAGGACGAAAAAATAGTAATAACTATTTATTAATTTTCAGCTGACGTTTCGACCTCCGTTTTAGGTTTTCATCAGGGCTGTTAAGTGAGAGTGTAAACAGAGACCCTTCAATAATTGTTGACCCTACAATTGTTTAGAACTTTATTTTGAATTGGACCCCTCAAATTTTTTCGAAGGTCTAGGTTTGTTGTAGGTTAAGGTTTTTTACACAAAGATAATGGAAATAACGTTTTTTTTTTTAGTAATTTATTTATTGATATTTACAACTGTATACATATATTATACACATCAAGTAAATTTGCTGTAAGTGAAATAGACATGATTCAAACATGTGGAGAATCTACCCATTGATAGAATTCCAAAAACATTTCTAAAGGAGAAGATCTCAAGGCCATCTTCTTTTCAGACGTTTAGGAGGATTATTAGGTAGTGAAGGAGAAGCCAGGTTAGAAACGAGTTGGTTTGGGTGGTTGGGAAGTTTATTATGGGAGGATTTGTATCTGGTTCTGGCCAAATCGGCAACATAGGGGACATTGAGGTCCTGATGGATGATTTAATTTGTGACAAAGTAAGGAGCATTAAGGATTTTACGAAGGATTTTGGACTGTAAGGATTGGATTCGAGAGGAATTAGATGGTGTAGTGGAGCCCCATAGCTCAACTCCGTATGTCCTAATAGGCCTTATAATAGTCATGTAGATCAGTCTTTTGTAATGGTTTTGAAGTTTGGACCGTTTGTCTAGTAAATGTTGTAATAGTCGGAATCGACGAGCAGTTTCCTGTCTTTTCAGTCTTGTATGAGAATTCCATGTCAGTCGTTTGTCCAGATTTAGTCCTAAGTAACGGATCTGTTCAACAGGAATGAGTGGGGTATTATTAAAAGATACTGTAGGGCAAGACGAAGGTTTACGACGAAGGGTAAATGTGATTTGGTGGGATTTATTGGAATTTATTTCAATCCTCCAGTTTTGGGACCATTCTTCGAAATAACGTTTTAAAGAATAATTCTGAACGAATCTATTGCAGTCCTAAATCTTCGATAAAATGTTATTGGTGTGATACTTGGATATATATTTTTCTAAATACACATATTATAACTAGAAATATGTATATATTTTATGTTCTAATTTTTTATTAAAACATAAACGTATTGTTCCTATATATTTACCTTCCACCTCCTCTTATAGTCCCCAAGAGCCCAAGAGGAGATAAAGTCAGTTATGTCACTCCATTATTTTATTACCTTAATGAAAACTATGTATATTTACTAGTCAAAGTTAATAAGTCTGCCAAACATAAAAAGGGGGACTAAAAATGGCGACTGTTTCAAAACGTTAAACAAATTTAATTTTTTATTCTCTATATCATCAAAACTACTTACAATACTGGAAAACCTGATAGAACATAATTTTTTTTTTTATTTTACTTATTTATTGATATTTACAACTGTATATAAAATACAACAAGTAAATCTGCTCATAATGACATAATGATATGATACAGGATGTAGAGAAACTACCCAGTAGTAGAACTCTAAAAACAGTTTACAATATAAGGTCATGAGGCCATCTTCTTTTCAGGCGCCTCGGAGGATTGCCAGGAATAGAAGAGGAAGCAAGGTTAGAAACTAGTGGGTTTGGGTGCTTAGAGAGTTTATTATGGAAGGAATAATATCGGGTTCGGGCTAGATCGGTTACATAAGGAACATTTAGGTCTTTATGAAGGTTTTATTAGTAACAAAATAAGGAGCATTGAGGATTTTACGAAGGATTTTGGATTGTAAAGATTGGATATGAGAGGAAATTTTAGTATTTTTTTTTAGAGGAAGGTTTAGTGGGACCACAAAGCTCAACTCCGTGTGTCCAAATGGGCCTTATTATTGTCATGTAGATCAGTCTTTTGTAATGAGTTGGAAGTTTAGACCGTTTGTCTAGTAAGTGTTGTAATAGTCGGAATCTGCGTGCAGTTTCCTATCTTGTGTGAGGATTCCAGGCTAGTCGTTTGTCAAGATGTAAGAACATAATTTAAAGAAGAATAAATTCTCTAAAATATGAGCCCTAATAGAACTGTTTACGTTTAATAGTTTCCAATATATATATTTTTTAAAATGTGACACCCCAAAAAATTCACTCAAAAATCAGTAGTTAGTGAATTTATTCAAAGAAATGTATATCTCAGGGACAAATAATCCTAATGGTGAAGGGCTGGTTGGAATTGGTGGGTGGTGGCCGCTACCAACACTCCGAAGATTCGAAGGCTTGGCTGTGTGTTGTTGCCCTGCCAAGTGGGTGAAAGTACCAGAAACCAACAAAAGTGAAGCCTCAAAAAATTAGTAGTTGTCTCCTAAACCAGAGGGCCGGTGGGAAATCGAATCTCTGCTTGTTGGGTGAAGGTATACAAATTAATAAATATTTACTATCTCAAAAACATGTTTGACCGCCTAGGAGTCCTTATCAGTGTGTCCCGATATTTAATAACTCCTCATTCTGTACTGTCCTTGTAACGAGGTGATAATAAACCCCTGACACTGATACCTCATTGAAGTATAAAACCTCTTTGAAGTATTTTATCTAGCTAACAGTCGAAATCTGTTTATTAATTACAAAATAAACATACAGTTGATAATCAACTGAGAAAGTGATTAAAAATAAATTTATCTTTAGGCTTTAACAGGTATATCTTTTATATTATTTTTGTATATTTTATTTTATTGTTTCATTGGTTCAAAAGTTTATTTATTTTATTTCTTTGTGTACTTTGTTTAGTTTCTGTTTATATAAATATTATTTTTATTTATTTATATATAATTGTCTATTATTATTTTTATTTATTTTTTTAATTTTGGCATTAAGTGTAATAATTGAAATTTCAGTTTTTTACGACTTCTTGTATGTTCATCATGAGAGGTTTTTGATTTGGTTCTCGTGGAACAATACTAAATAATTTTTGTTTAGCTTTTTAACCTGTTTATTTGTGTTTTAACTACTTATTATTCATTTAATTATAGCTTTTAACTAATTTTTTGTTTTTTAATTATATATGTGTGTTGTTTTTTTAATCTATTTATTTTTTTAACAGAATTATTGCTGTGACTATTGTGTCTTTGACTTCTTCTTATCTGATAATAAATCAATATTTTGTTTATCGGATCAAACGTGGGTTGCAGATCACTGGTGAGGGGAGGTATGATAGGGATAATTAAATTTCCAAATAAATAGAATAGGATTGTCAAAATGAAATAAAATTGTTAAATAGGGAAAAATCAATAATATATTGTATTTAGTGCATAGAAGATTATTGATTGCATAATAAAAAGGTAAAAAAGAAATAATTTTTTTTTATTATTATATCATGTAAATATATATAGTGTATATATGTCCGATCATGGATTGATTGGTATGCTGTGTATTGTAGCAACCCAATGTATTTGGCCACCATGGCTGAATAAAGCATTTCTCTCTAGAAGATAGTCACAGACCATTTCGCAAGACTAAGGTATTTGACCTCATAATGTGTATTTTTGAAAACTCGAGTTCGAAGTTTCCCATGATCGTAATACTTTCCCCTGCTATATATTCCAAATATAAGTACATGAAAGTAAACAATATATCAGAACAGAAATTTTTATTAAATAGAATTCAAAACCAAAATAAATCCAAATTAGCTATGTACTCTTATATTTAGTTTGAATTATTTTTAATTTATTTGAAATTACTATAGAGCTGATATATGATCTAAAATTAGACGAGAATATTGGTAGACTTAAGATAATCAAAGAAAGGATTAGAGGTTTCCTGGAATGTCTTACCATCAAAATACATAGTTCAAAGATATCCGTAGCCACAATTTCCGAAACGATAATTAAGAAATGAAACTGATATTAACTCACCTTCCAGGTAGTCATGTTGATAACTGGTATTCTCATGTCACCAGCAGTGATACTTCCAGGATGGTACTCCATACTTCCAGGATGGTACTCCATACTTCCAGGTTTCTGATGAAGCCAAGATGTCTTGGATGTGTTGGACGACGTGACACTTGCAAAAAACTACTCTAAAATCAAACAAAGTTAATAGACACGCTACAGATAACATTATCTCTTCTTTATCAAGTAGTATACAAGTGTAATTCGCTTTGTTTAAACAATAATACGTCATACGAGCTATTCAGGACATTTTAAATGTATTTTTTTATTTTTACATAACACTTCAACAACCCTGAAATATAGTCTCGTATCACTACTAATAACATTATCATAATGTCTTAGTTTATATTACATTATCATATTTAACATTAACAGTTTTTTTAAATTTATATTATGTCACTTCAAGTACTAAATCATACGTGTGGTATTTATTTTTCTATTTTAATAATATCTATTTAATGTTAATGCGCTCTGAAAATGGATAATTATTTATTGTAGGTTTTCAAATTAGGCCTAGTATGTTTTAAAATGAAAAGATTCTGACAAATATTACTCATTACTAATAATCTGCAAAAAAAGATAAACAACGATTATGTTTAAAATAGTTCTAAAATACTTCAATTATTATAGAAGACAAATTAATTGTTGTAACAATGACTATCTTGTTTATCTTCGGTTACGATCTACGGATTTTATTGTGGGGTCAGTTAAATTTAAATTTTCGAACGTTTAACATTACCAATTCCTTCAGTCTAAAATCAATGCTCGATAATATATCAAAAACAAAAGTTTACATCATGAATTCAACTTCGTATTTGTTCTTCTCCTAATTCCGTTTAAATTAACAAACTTTCATCAGAATCTTAATTATACATTAGCACAATCTCTAGATAAAGATCCTCTAACCATCCATGTAATTTGAATATTTATTTGTCTGGGTTTTATAGGCTGTAAAAGCCTA
The DNA here is from genome assembly GCF_000696795.3 of Halyomorpha halys. Classification (NCBI taxonomy): domain Eukaryota; kingdom Metazoa; phylum Arthropoda; class Insecta; order Hemiptera; family Pentatomidae; genus Halyomorpha; species Halyomorpha halys. The sequence continues at coordinate 9,172 of NW_027106083.1, read as the reverse complement.
AGGGCATAAATGCATTTGTTTCATCTTCTGAGCTCAAAATCAATTCTGGATTATTTTATATATTTTTTGTTTATTGATATTTGCAACCGTATTAAAAATATATACAACAGGTAAATTTGCATGATCTGTGGAGAACCTATCCATTCCTAGAACTCTAATAACATTTCTAGACGAGAAGATCTCAAAAAATAAATAATTATAATTGTTCTGAAGGTGTTAAAATTGTTATTGAACCTGGAAAGGTGTATTTCCGTTCGAATAGGCTTCAAGATGTAAAAATGTCCGTCAAAAAACTTGAATTAACAATTTTGAAGAATTGTATTATTCCCACTATAAATTTCAATATTTTACTACATATTCAACATATTGGAAAGTGAAACTAAAACGGTCTATTTTCTTACTATTGATGAGTAGAATTTGTTGCTTTTATTTCAAAAGATGTAGTAGGTTAGAAAATGTTCCTTCTAATTTCACAGTTCTCCAAGAGTACTTACAGACATCCATTTTATACTTCAACAAATTCTATTATGAATTAAATAAAATGAAAAAATATTGAGGGTGTCATTTTCGCATAGCTTTTAAAAAATATTTTGAAATAAAAAAAAATCAAGTGAATAAATTTTGGATGCTCTCATAACTAGAATAGTTGTTGTTGTCTGGGGCTTTAGGGCGTAAAACCCTGAGGTCATCAACTTTATTTTTCTCTTTAAATAATTTCGAAAAAAAATTTAAATAATTACTTCTTTTGGTATTTTTTATTACGTATAACAGATTTTCTGGTTTAAATCTTATTCAAAAGGTCATTCCTTTTTAAGAAAACTAAGACCATTTCCACGATCTTCTGGTCATCATTCAGAGCATCCGATACACTCGGTGCTACTCCCAATCTACTCAAGTTCGCGGAATAGAATGATAGATGGAACGACTTCGATGGGCCGGGCAAGTCACACGTATGGATGTTTATGTAAATTCTATTTTTATTTATTTATATATAATTTTCTATCATTATGTTTATTTATTTTTTAATTTTGGCATTAGTGTAACAATTGGTCACTATTATTTATTTCCCAAAGTCGTTCAAAGCAACATATACAAATATTATTATTAAAAGAAAAAAAAAACTTAAAAAAACTATAATGAACTGTATTGATAGAACTCTAATGACCTTTATAGAGAAGAAGAGCTCAAGAAAAAAAATATCCTGAAAATGTTAAAATGGCAATGATTTAGCAGGATTGTAATATTATTATTAAAAGAAAAAAACCTTAAAAAAACTATGCTGAACTTTATTGATAGAACTCTAATGACCTTTATAGAGAAGAAG
>NW_027106083.1:0-6723 GCF_000696795.3 Halyomorpha halys | reverse complement strand
TAGAACTCTAATGACCTTTATAGAGAAGAAGAGCTCAAGAAAAAAATTATCCTGAATATGTTAAAATGGCAATGATTTGGCAGGATTGTAATATTTTCACTATATAATTAGCTATTTTACTATGTATTCCATATATTGGTAAGGGAAAGTAAAAATGTCTGTTTTTGGATTTTAGGAAAGAAGGAGAAATGCCGAACTCACTGGCTTTTAATAGAGAGAGAAAGAAATACTTTATTCATTCATGCTGCCCAAATACATCAGGTTGCTACATTACACAGCATACTGATCAATCCCTGACTGGACAAATATAAGTTACATATTTTTACATGATATAATATAATAGATAGATAATACAACAACATATTTTTTTTTCTTCCACAGTTTTCTTTTACTTTTCTTTTACAATTAATACCAGTCTACAAACTAACTACAATTTTTTCGATTTATTTCTTTTTTTTTCTTTCCCTTCTATTTCACAACCCCTATTTCATTTGATCAACAAATTCCCCTATATAACAAATATTTAAAATAATAAAAAAAAAATAACTAAAACAACAAATAAGATATGCGATTAATGCATGCCATCCCACCTCTGGATAAACTCCCATACTCATTAATTTCCATGCATGTGGTGGTGTATGATTCCCAGGGAGTCAAGTATTATATTTTTTGTCATCCTAGCCACGTCCTGGACATCGACCCCGAGCTCCCTCCATGAAGCTTCTAATTGTGCTGGGAATCGTTCCACGGGCTCCGAACCAGAGGCCTCTCACGTTGAAGTCTCGTTCTCCGAAGCCCTCACGGAACTTGAGGAAAGGGATACATTTATCGTAGATTTCTTTCTTTTCCCTATCTACCTTATTTGCCTGGTCAAGGTCGTTATTTTCATATCTCACGGTGGGATCCAGAATGATTGCCGACTTCCCCTATATAAATATAAATATAAAAACTTGGTCAAGTTTATCAAAATGAGATGACTTGGAAGGGCCGGGCACGTCGCACGTATGGATGATTCGGCGATACATAGGAACATGATGTCTGGAAAAATGCATGGACAAAGAAATTTCTGTAGAAAAAGAAGTTATAACCTACCTACAAGTTTATCCTGTAACACGTACTTTGAGTGTTGGGCTATATACTCACCATTCAGAGTATATTAAAGGTACAGCATTTCAAATTCGTAGTAAAATTAACTTTTGAAGGAGCCTAAAACTTGAAGAAACAAAAACCATCTTGATTAGTGTACTTTGACCTTTATTAGAATCAAGTGCAAAAATAGTTTCATCCTTAACAAAGGATTTATGATCTTTACTAATATACATATGTGTAACAAAACTTTTTTTAAAAATATAAACAATTAAAATGTTTGCTAAAATGACATTAATCCTTAAAATATACATGCAAGAAAATATCACTAAAATTTTGTTCGAGGATATTTTTTATTATATCTTTATTGAAATTTACAACTGTAAATACTATAATAGGGAAGCGAGAGGTAGGTAGGCATGTCAAGCTGATATTGATGGAGCTGAAAGCTGGATATTGACGGACCGGCAGGAGAGTAGAGTCACTGCTGCAGAAATGAAGTTTCTGCGAAGAACGATAGAAAAGACGAGAAGAGATCGTGTCCGAAATGAGAGAATACGCCAGGAACTGAGGATTGCCTCAGTGAAGGAGTTTCTGCAGACACGGCAGTTGAAATGGTTCGGCCAAGACGTTAGAATGGAGGAGCATAGAGACCCCCTAAAGACGGTGGAGTATATACCGGATGATAGAAAGCTTCATGATCGACCAAGGATTTCCTACCTAGAGTATATAGGCAGGCTTTGCAAAGCGAGAGGGAATGATCTTCGTGAGGCCAGGAACCTAGATAGGAACTGCTGATAGAGAAAGTTGGAACCGGTGGCTGGACGCTTCCCTACGCTGGGTGGGCACTATAAAGAGAAGCAAAAGAAGAAAAAGAACTATAAATTATAGTATTACATATAACAACTATAAATAATTCAAAAAATAATATTGTTTTTATAAGTCGTATGAGAATGGCGCTCATACATTTGATGTATGTAAATCGGTAAACTGATCTTGAGAAATGAGCATGAGAGTGAGAAGGTATCAGCAACATCAATGACTGTCAATTGGTAAATTTGATTCCTCAAATTTTATGATAAAATTTATATATATTTGTTTGTTTAAACGATTCAGTTCCGTGGTTATAACAAGTTTTAAGGTTTTAACCATGAAATGGTTTGCGTTACATGTTTAGCTCATGGTCGTATTAGAGTCGCAGAATTCTAAAATTTTGCTTTTCTAAAACTTTAGAGTTTTAGGTCTTCGTCAATAACATTTTTAATGGAAATGAAAAAAAAAGAAAAGAAGAATTGAAAGTTGGAAGTAAATTCAGGTCTATACACTTTCTAATAATATTTATAAAAATAAAGAAAGTTTTACTCTTGAAGTAATTGAAACTATATTTTATATATATGTACTATACTTGCCACACAAATTTCATGTAGATCCTTCATTGCATTACGCTGATTTTCAGTTATATAACATTAAGAATATAATAATATATTTGATCTCAAAGAATACATGAATATAAACAATATGTTATCTTTTATAATGTTGTGTTAATCTTGCCAGTGAAACAGTAAGATACCTGGGAATACCTAGATCGCCGCCTTACCTGGAATCAACATCAAACTTATGCAAGGTCAGCAATGCTATATCCAATCCTAAACATAAATTCCAAACTAAAACCAGAAACAACTTTTCTTATATTTAAAACAATCCTCAGGCCACTGCCGATGTACGGCTGTGAAGTCTGGGGAGCGGCATCCTTCACGAAAAGGAAAAAACTACTATCTTTTCAAAATAAAGTCCTAAGAATCGCAGTTAATGCTCCTTGGTTCATAAGAAATAGTCAATTGCATCGCGAATTACGTATGGAGTCAATAGAGGATTACATCAAAAAACGGTTCATGAAATTCCACTCCCAGTTGCCGACAGTTAAAGGAGCAGTGACCTACAACCTGGGAAACCCAACCTCAAACCGAAGACTGAAGCCCAGACTGCTGCAGGAAATTCTGTTATAAATTTTAATAAATATAAAATTAATTCAAAGTCACACTACCTCTATTTTACTTTTTCTTGAAGAAGTTTGTCGGGGGGTGCGGTCAGCAAAGAACAACATAAATAAACAAAACCATATTTGTTTATTTTATGCCTACATTTCGACCTGAGTTTCAGGTCTTCATCAGGGGTTGTGGCGTGTAAAGGGGAAGATGGTAACTGTTACTATTTTACTTTTTATTATTACTTATTTTATTTATTCATTATTAATATTCTTTTTTCTATTTTCTTCTCTCGTCCCTTTTTCAAATTAACTTGTTTCTTCTTACAATTAGAGGACAATTGTTTGTTTTACTTAAGTGTACCAATATCATTATTTTTGTAATTAATTTTACTTTCCACTTTTATTGAAAAGCATTATTCTTATTTAATTTGTTTATTTTATTTTCTTCTTTTAATGATAACATTGTATATAGTTAGGGGTGTCTTTTTTACGAGACTATACCCTCCCCCCATAATCAACTGTTAAAAAAATATGTATATAATATAACGGTTATATCAATGTGTAATCATATGTAAGGCCCACCAGGCCGATCTGGTATGAAATAAAATATATATATAATGTTGTGTTAGGGTCAGGTGGGGTAATTGGGAACAAGCATTAATAGCGCTCACGTGGTAGTTTGCGGAACCTAAATGAAAAGGCCTTTGAAAGTCATTGTTAGTATGGATTGATCATTGACCATTTCTGGTTTTCAGCTGGCAGCTCTGTTATATGATCAGTTAACTTAGTGAATAATTTCTGAAAATCAAAGTGAAGTGTCTTCTGATAACAGGACTTCAGGATTCGCAGTTAAGAGTCATTACTTGCCAATAATTGTCGGTAGTTGAGTAAATTTCAAGTATCTAGGGTGGTTTTGGTGTAACTATTATTTTACGGCCTGGGTATGAGCATTCCCGATTACTCCTGAGATTTTTTCTTCAGAGGTAATTGGAAACAGAATTCTAAACTTTTTTTCCTAGTGTCAACACAAAAAAAAAAATGTTTTTGCCAAAATAATGACGTCTTCTGATTAATTGAATGTTGCGGTTACCAAAAAGAAGCCACGAACGTACGTTAGGAAGCGGGCTACATTTTCTTACATAATAGATGACGTAACCCATGCCATCCACGATATTCTCAATGGTAACATGACGTACCTTGCCGCTTCTCTGGCCTATGCGGTACCTAAAACAGTACTCTTCAACCACGTTAACGGGAAAAACCTGATACTAGTAAGTTGGGGGCAAGATGACCTACTGATCTATTGAATGGGGTTAAAAACACTCTTCTTGAATGTTTGATACCAAGGGCGAAAGTGGGTTACCCTTGTGATAAAGTAGAGCTTAATAGCTAGTGCAGGATTAAATAAAAGTAACTGAAATAAATAAAAGATTTGTCGATGGGGAACCAGGTGAAGATAGATATCGAGTGTTCGCGATTCATGAACACCAAGATTTGACTTAAAAAACCTAAACACCTTCAAAAGGGTTGGAAACAAGCGAGGGATCCTTTTGTTGTCAGTGAGTTTTTTGACCATATCAAAATGCCTCCGGAGGACCAGCATAAGACATTCGAAAGAGAGCATTACGAATTTATGAGGATGCACTTCGACCGAAAAATGCCGAATACACGTATTCTGGCGGGGAATCAATGAGTGAGACAATTACAATTATCAAGGTAGAGGCAATCCGAAAAATGTCGATACCCACAGACGTTAAGGGAAGCAGGAGGATGTTGGGTGCCCTAAACATAGGCATTTTGTACCTGCGATAGCGAGATATCTGGTGTCTATAATTAGCATGTTGAAAAAGAGCAATGGGGATCTTGTGACTACGGATGAAGTGGAATAAATTTAGAAATGCATTGGGACGCTTCAGTAGAAGATGGTTATTCAGCGTACTTTCACCATCACCATGGACGCGAGCGAATATGCGTTGGGAGCAGTTTTGTCGCAGAAGGGTGAGGGTGGAGAGATATCGGTGGCGTACGCTAGCAGACTGATGAACGTTTAAACGGAATATATTGCGCGTAAAAGAGAGCTGTAAGGATTCGTTTGGGCTGTCGAATACTTTCGCCCCTACGTCTTTAGGAGATAATTTTAGGCGTATACGGACCAAAGGCTTCTTCAGTGGGCTAGGAATTTGAAGGAGTCCTCGGCTAGAGTAACGAAAAGCAACCACACAGATCGGGGAATGTACGAAGGTTTTTGAGAGAATGGATGCGGGGAGAAGATGAGACTGCAAGGACAAGACTGAGCCAGAACAAGAAGCACCATCCGGGGATCTGAATTCAACTGAAGGAAGACCGACAGACATGGAGGAGATCGAGGAGATAATCAACGATAAATCACACCAGATCATCTGGCAGAACAGGATGTCGGGGCTAATGAAGATAGACTTCATCAAATACGGTAGGACCTTGGTCATCAGTATTTGATTGACGTCCGGAGTCAGAGATGATCAAATCTGCCGGCGCTTAACAATGCATCCAAACCGGAACAAACCTAACATTTATATGAAGAGAACGGAGTGCACACCACTCATACAGAAATATTAGGCAACTTTGGAGGAAGGCAAATCTAGGATTAGAATGAAACAGAAGGAGATCACCCTGACATACCAGCACGGGAAAACCAATCAGCGGCTTGAACGGGACCTATCAACCCCTTCGACGAAAGTATTTCCCAATGTTCACTATTAATAAAGTTAAAATGGCAATTACGACATATTTGAGAATCTTAACATTGATATCTATAAATTTGGAAGACTCAATATTAATGTGTTACCTTCAGGAACTTTATTATTAAGTAACATCTTATTGAAAATAAATTTATTTTATAGTAATATTAACAATATCAAAATTACAACTAAAAAACAAAACAAAAAGTTATTGGTTAAAAGGGAACTCGGGATGCCTTTCAAGAACATTCAAAATCCCAGTGCCGCAGCTTCCTCCATAGCGCCTCCCATCTTCACCGCGATCCAGTTCACATAGTTGGTCGAATTCTTCTCGGCTCAATTTAAAATCGAATATCTATTAAAGAAATAAAATAAATTAATAAAAAAAAAATAGACAGGTGATAAAATGAAAAAAAAAAAGTAAAATACTTACATCAAAACATTCTTTTAATCTCTTTGGCGTCACCGATTTTATTCCTATGCTAACACCATACTCGATTAGGAACCTTAGAACGACCTGAGACGGTCGTTTATTGTGTCTCTTCGCTATTTCTTTGATAACGGGATCCTTCAGCGGGGATTGAACTATCTTTCTTACAGCAAAAAAAAATAATAATAATAATAATTGCATATATATAAGTTATGGTAAAACAAGGCCTGTATACACCCTTAATCCTAACTCACTATGTAAATAAATCCTAAGAATGTATATAAAGAGCATTACAGTGAGAATAAGTATAGCATTATTCTAGTAAGCTTGCGTTCGTATTCTGGTTCCCTTTTCCTTTTTTAATAGGATTTTTATTCTAAGTTTTATATATATATATATATAAGTTACGTACTGTCAGCTGACAGGTCCATATCAGCTGATCGAGAACAGCTGACCGATTGTATATATATAGACGGACAGGCTCCGCAAATAGATCAGTATTT
>NW_027106082.1:4019-4769 GCF_000696795.3 Halyomorpha halys | reverse complement strand
TTAGTTTGACAATAAATATTTGCAGATTTCAGGCATATAGAAACATCAGATTAAATATCTGGTTTCGCATTAATAGGTAAAATACTCAAAATATGGTCAATTTGAAAATTCTTGAGAAATATTTTATGAATTATTGAGGTAATGTATTCTATATTTAACCCTTTGGTTATGGATAATTACTAGTGCAGTATTCATGGAGGTGGTCTTAATAGACGGACTATTGCAAATGTTGGAAGCAGGGAGCTGTACTCTATGGACAGTGTATTATTTTTGTAATTTTTCATCTTTAGAAGTTGGGAACCATATAATTTTGGAATAGTTTGACCTTAGCTGCATCTATTGGCATTTTAAAAAGTTTATATTATATTTTCTAACCTCTAGGTAGGGTATGATTTCAGTTTACAAAAGCTCAAGTGATCTGGGAAATTTGTTTACTCTCATCTTTTTTTTTTTTTTTCATTTAAATTTATATATAAACTTAGTTATTTTTGATATTTGGAAATATTTAAATTAATGAAATTGAATTAGTTTGTTTTCTTATTTCTTTCTTTCATTTATATTTAATTTAGTTTATTCTCATAATTAGTATATATTAAAATTATACAGAATTATGCAGTTAGGTTTGTAAATTTTATTTTTCATTTATACTTATATATAATTGTTTTTGCTTCATAATTATTAAACATGATATTAAAAATGAAATAGAATCAGTTAGTTGATTAGATTTGTAAATATTTTTTCATTTAATGC
>NW_027106082.1:1127-2679 GCF_000696795.3 Halyomorpha halys | reverse complement strand
TTGAAATAGGGAATATTAAAATTAAATATAATTATGCACTTAGGTGGGTTTATGAAAAAAAAAATTAAATTTAGCTTTAAAAATGTGTAAGTTTCGTGAATATAGTAGGGTAAATGACCCAATGGTTTAATCTGTAAGGAGAGCTCACTTTTCTATCATATATATCTCCCTTACTTTTTGTAGAAAATAAACTTTGAATATATCAATTTTTTGTCAACTTATTTTATTTGAAATGCATATAAACAAATTTTTAAGACATTAAAAAATAAATAAATGTAGCCTTACTTTGTTCCTAATGTTGACATGTCTGAAGTAGGTTGTTGCTTAAGTTTTAGTTTTTCTGTTCCTAAGGATGATAGTGAAGGAAATAAATTGGTGATCTGGGATTATAAGATTGGAATCTTGGATGGGGTATAGGAGTTTCAAAATAAGTTTTTCGAGGTGTTTGCCCATGTTTAGTAATTGAGAGATAGGACTGTAGGAAGGTGGGTATTCTGCTGACTTTTGGGGTTTAGGTATCATTTTATTTATTGATAATTTCCATGGATCAGGGAAATCTGCAGAACGGAGTACGGCGTTATATAGTAGGTATGGAAGCGGATGGCTTTCCCGAGAAGAAGTGTTAGGATGTGGGATGTTATTAGGCCTTTATACTTCATCTTTTACTTCTTCTTTCTTTTTCCTTATATTGTAATTGTTCTTCTTCTTTTGCGTCAGAGACTAAGATGGGCTGAGGTATTTATCCACATTCTTTTTATTCTTGCTCTTCTTCTTTGGCTCTAGAGTCCTAATAGGACTTAGGCCACAATCCTTCTTATTTTTCTTTTTTTTTCTTTTCATTGGCTCTAGAGTCAAAAAATAGACTTAGAGACTTGTAATATTACCTCTTCTAAGTCCTAGATGGATAGGTCTTTATCCTTCTTCTTTCTTTTCTTTGGCTCTAGAGTCCAAAAAGAACTTAGGCCATAATCCTTCTTATTTTTTTCTTTTCATTGGCTCTAGAGTCCAAAATGGACTTAGGCCATAATTCTTCTTCTTTTTCTGTTTATGGTTATTTTACTTCTTCTTCCCCGCCTTTAGAGTCCTAGATGGTTAGGCCTTTATCCTTCTTCTTTTTCTTATTTTTTCTTTTCATTGGCTCTAGAGTCCAAAATGGATTTAGGCCATAATTCTTCTCCTTCTTCATCTCCTTCTTCTTCCTTTTCTATTTATTGTAATTTTACTTCTTCTTCCCCGCCTTTAGGGTCCTAGATGGATAGGTGTTTATCCTTCTTGTTTCTTTTCTTTGACTCTAGAGTCCAAAATGGACTTGGGGCATAATTCTTCTTCTTCTTTTTCTTTTTATTGTAATTTTACTTCTTCTTCCGCGCATTTAGAGTCCTAGATGGTTAGGTCTTTATCCTTCTTATTTTTTCTTTTCGTTGGCTCTATAGTCCAAAATGGACTTAGGCCATAATTCTTCTCCTTATTTCTTTTCTTTTTATTGTAATTTTACTTCTTCCCCGCCTTTAGAGTCCTAGATGGATAGGTCTTTATCCTTCTTCTTTCTATT
>NW_027106082.1:0-615 GCF_000696795.3 Halyomorpha halys | reverse complement strand
TAGGTCTTTATCCTTCTTCTTTCTTTTCTTTGGCTCTAGAGTCCAAAAAGGACTTAAGCAAAATCCTCCTTATTTTTCTTCTTCTTTCTTTTCTTTGGCTCTTGAGTCAAAAATGGACTTAAGCCATAATTCTTCTTCTTCTTCCTTTTCTTTATGTTGTAATTTTCTTCTTCTTTTGCGTCAGAGTCCAAGATGGGTTAGGTCTTTATCCTTTTTCTTCTTCTTTCTTTTCTTAGGGTCTAGAGTGAAAAATGGACTTAGACCATAAATCTTCTTCTTCCTTTTCTTTTTATTGTAATTTTACTTTTTCTTCCCCGCCTTTAAAGTCCTAGATGGATAGGTCCTTATCCTTCTTCTTTTTCTTCTTCTTTCTTTTCTTTGAGCTCTAGAGTCCAAAAAGGACTTTGGCCATAATCCAGCTTATTTTCCTTCTTCTTTCTTTTCATTGGCTCTAGAGTCCAAAATGGACTTAGGCCATAATTCTTCTTCTTCTTCCTTCTTTTTTCTTTTCATTGGCTCTAGAGTCCAATATGGACTTAGGCCATAATTCTTCTTCTTCCTTTTCTTTTTATTGTAATTTTACTTCTTCTTCCCCACCTTTAGAGTCCTAGATGG
>NW_027106081.1:4306-4711 GCF_000696795.3 Halyomorpha halys | reverse complement strand
TTTTATGAGATATAGTTGACTACTATTATCACCTTCTTTACTTTTGTGTGTTATTACAGTGGCCGAACTTTAGAAATTTATTCATTCCTAAAAAAAATTAGTCTTAGTATTTTGAATATTGTTTCAACATTAATTTACCATTGAATAAGCAGTGAAGAGCAGAATGTACATTGTTTTATCCCAGCTGTCATAACAGTGTGTGAAGGTTCCGGTAGGTGCATGGAAGGAATGTGGAGTTTTGTTTGGTAAGGTTACTAAGTGATCTGTTCATTTAGGTATTTAAAAATAAATAAATTAATAAACATTTAGTATCGGTTATTTGTTTTCAGGTAATTTTGTAAATAGTGTAGTTTATATTTTTGGTTTATAACAATATTAAAATAAAGATTAGCTTACAAATCAACA
>NW_027106081.1:0-2129 GCF_000696795.3 Halyomorpha halys | reverse complement strand
AATTTATTTCTTATAAATTTTTTTCTTACCTATAAAAAACCTATACATAATACAAAAATAGGTATATAATAGACATAAATATCCTTTTATTGCCTAATACTAAATGTACGTTTTGGGGAACTGTAGTTGTTTATTGGGGCTTTAGGGCGTAAAAAACCCAGAGGTCATCAACGCCCATGTTTCACATTTTGTAATTCAATTTCAAAATTTAAAACTCTTAAATATTAAAATTTAAATTTAAAAATAATTACTAAATAAATTTAAATAATTACTAATTTTAGAATTATTTAGTACGTATAACAAACTTTCAGGTTTAGATCTTATTCCAAAAGGTTATTGCTTTTTTAAGAGAATTAAAGTTCAATGTTTTTCTGGTCATCCGAAACACTCGGCCCCACTCCCAATCTACTTTAGTTCATGGAATAGAAATGGCATTCTTCAAATATGTAACTGACTGTAAGTGCATTATTGCAGTATTGACATTTTGGCGGTGGTTGATAAAGAACTGTTGTGATTAGATCTAGTCCAATTGTCAATTAAAAGGCCCATTTTTAAAATGAGGACGGGAAAGTATTGCCATAGTTAATAATATAAAAATATCAGTTCTGAAACGAGCGAGTATTAATTGTAATCCAAAGCAGGGTGGTAAATGAAAGTTTTGTGATGCACCAGATTATTTTTTTATTGCAATCCAGTTTTTGATTCAGTGCACGCTCTACCCGCCATTCTTTCCTCCTGATATAAAGTTGCGTAGATTATCTTCTTTCCTATCTTTCTCAAGAGAATGTCCATTGTCAGTTCCAGTTATTGGGTTCCAGCCGGGTATGGAACCGCCCGCTATGAGCCTGATATTGAAGCAACAGATATGAACAGACTCTATTCATTCACTAGAATGCAATCAGAACCATTTCGAATCGAATTCAGTCAATATGAACCGAACTAATATTATTGGAGATACTATGTACATTCCAGAGTAGTTACATCCATTACACCCACTAACATCTTCTTAGGAGATAATTTTAAATAACTCAGTCAGAAAGAATTATTCAAATTAAATTATAGGAATCAATGGACCCTACAATAATTAATGAAATAAGTAGCGTTACTTATATTTTGATTTTACATTTTACAAATTTTCCTCCACCTTCCACAGTCAAGGAAGTAGTAACAATTTTATCAAAATTCCTAAATTAAACCCAGAATAAGAATAGTATTTCCAACAATTGTTAACATTACATCATTTTATGAGATATAGTTGACTACTATTATCACCTTCTTTACTTTTGTGTGTTATTACAGTGGCCGAACTTTAGAAATTTATTCATTCCTAAAAAACCCCTCCATCAGTTACAATTTATTTCTTATAAATTTTTTTCTTACCTATAAAAAACCTATACATAATACAAAAATAGGTATATAATAGACATAAATATCCTTTTATTGCCTGAAGAGCATTTTAAGGTAGGTTTTTATACGCACTAAATACACTAGTTATTGCTTAATAAAGTCGGCCATAAGGTTATAATTAATACTATATACATGATATATTCTGCATTATACTGTAAGATGATTTTAAGTTCCTTTTCTACATATTTTCAGCATATAACAATTTGAAAATAATAATAAAGGCCTAACGAACCCGAAGGTTCGATGCCGATACCACCAAACGCTCTCTGCAGTATCCCTTTCAGTGATGCCCCTCCAAGCCCAATTCCACTAAATCTGTTTTAACGCAATCCTCCCATCTACGTTTCGGTCTACCCCTCGGACGTTTACCCCTTGGTTCAGTGTTTATTAACGTTTTATAAATTCGCTCGTTACTAAGTCCTACAATCTTACATGCCCATCTTATACGCCGCAATGCTATAATTTAAATTATATTTACCGGGTGTAGGTCCCTTAATTCAGCGTTGTGTAATCTTCTAAATTCTCCCGTTAATTCATACTTTTTCAGTCCGAATATTTTGCGTAATACTTTATTTTCGAAAACGTTAAGACGCTGTTCATCCCTTAGTGTAAGAGGCCAAGTCTCACATCCATAAAGAAAAGTGGGAAGGATAAGAACAAAGGAAGTTTTGTAAATTTGAACTGTTTGAAAAAAAAAAAATAGAAACCTGTACAATAAATAA
>NW_027106080.1:7417-7919 GCF_000696795.3 Halyomorpha halys | reverse complement strand
GGTCAATCAACGATCTTCAAACTAATTTAAGTAACTTTTATTTAATTAATTTTGAGCAAAAACTCCATAAATATAATAAAAACTGAAAAATAAATAGAATCAAGTAAACATATTATTATTAATTAATTTTTTTCTCATTATTAATTACTGTCCTTAATTTAAACAGATAAATTAAAATTAAATCTGTACTGCTACAACCTATGAAGGGTCAATGGTGCAGTACTTTGTAATGAAGTGCTGTTACTAGACCAACGTTTGTGCAAGGAGGTGATTTGGTCAGAATCACACTCGACAGCCAGATTTTTACTCAATTGAGGGCACCTACTTTATAGGCAGGGTAGACCCCCGAGAGATCCCGAACCCACAAGGCTGACTAACGGATAATAATTAAGTGCTTTGAACCCGGGTCCTTGGAGTTAGTAGTCCATTGCCTTACCAATGAGTTATCCACTCCCACATTAAACAACGATAACAATATAAAATCCATGAACGAAATAAAATA
>NW_027106080.1:3580-4962 GCF_000696795.3 Halyomorpha halys | reverse complement strand
TCTGTTATAATTAAATTTATTGGTTATACTTTTAATTAACAGGGCGAAATGGAGGGAGGCTACTACGATGAATAAGCTAGAGCAGTACAATATTAATTAATCCATCATGATAAAACTAATAATTCAATCAACTAAATAATAAATAATAATAAAATATTTAAAATAACTTATGAATTAAAGAATGATTATATAAATTCAAACTTAGTGAATTAATAATAATGAGCTAATGGTTTTGAAAAAAAACATAGTTTGAGTTACTGCGTTCATATTTTTAGTTTGGATGATGGACTCAACCTGAAACAACCGTATATACTATAGTATATTTTTATTATATCGTTTTTCCTATTTCATGCATACTAAATATTTTTTGTATCGCATAATATTTTATATTTGTATGTATATTATTTCCGTTGTGATCTTATATTCTTTTATTATTACCATCCATTACAAATATTTTCTTTTTTTTCTGTTTATCTTTGAAATTTATTTTGATTCCTTTCTGACTGGACCACCGGCCATTCTCCTCAACCCATCTATGAGCATTTATGTAAGATCATCAAACTTTTTCAATAGTTTTAATATTTTTATTTTGTAACCTAACGAATACGAGCCCTTGACCATACAGCAATCATAAAGCTAATAAGAGTGAAATATAGCCAGAGCTTTCACCAGAGGTGCCCTGTAACCGAGGGGATGGTAATTTGGCTTTGCACGGGCGGGCGGGCAGGCCGCTGATAGCACCAAAGTAAATGAACACCAGCTAATTTCACACCAACCTTCTTCGGTCAACATTATTAGTTCCTCACCGCTCGGTTTTCAAACTCCCTCCTCCAGTTTGCTCCGGTTCCCCTTATTTCTAGGACGTACCTAGCAAATAGCCAGAAAATTCCCAGTAAAATTTACTAAACTAAGCCACAGCATTGCGAAAACGAAATGGTCAATACAGAAAGTTGAGTAAGTTTAGAGTAAAATATGATTATAATTGATGAATGATTATGTAGAGCAATTGATGTATTCCAAGAGCCCAAGAAGAGAAAAAAGAGGAAGTTATTTCAACCTTATTTTTAGGAATTTAATCCAAATTTTACATATTTAGAACCAAAATTGACCACTTAATTAGTTCTTTAAATTTAAAAAAAAGAGTGTGCGTTATTTTCAGTTTAAAAAGAGTTAAACTTTTCCCTATACTAAACAATAGATACAGTAAATTTCATAACAAGTAAAATATTGAAGTATTTAAGGAACACGTCTCCTGAATTTAATTTTATACCAAAGAAAAATAAAATTTTCGCTCATTTTTCATTCGCAGCTTCATATCCCTAAAAACACCTATAACACTAAATGCCTTCATGGTACATCACTTAATCTTAAACTTTCTAAAA
>NW_027106080.1:2693-3195 GCF_000696795.3 Halyomorpha halys | reverse complement strand
ACCTAGCAAATAGCCAGAAAATTCCCAGTAAAATTTACTAAACTAAGCCACAACATTGCGAAAACGAAATGGTCAATACAGAAAGTTGAGTAAGTATAGAGTAAAATATAATAATAATTGATGAATGATTATGTAGAGCAATTGGTGTAATCCAAGAGCCCAAGAGGAGAAAAAAAAGGAAGTAATTCCAACCATATTTTTAGGAATTTAATCAAAATTTTACACATTTAGAACAAAAATCACTTAATTAGTTCTTTAAATTAAAAAAAAAAAGAGTGTGAGTTATTTTCAGTTTAAAAAGAGTTAAACTTTTCCCTATACTAAACAATAGATACAGTAAATTTCATAACAAGTAAAATATTGAAGTATTTAAGGAGGCCTATTTTATTCTTAAGGAATGTAAAATATTCGCTCATTTTTCATTCGCAGCTTCATATCCCTAAAAACACCTATAACACTAAATGCCTTCATGGTACATCACTTAATCTTAAACTTTCTAAAA
>NW_027106080.1:0-348 GCF_000696795.3 Halyomorpha halys | reverse complement strand
CTTGTGATGGAACGGAATTGATTGCTTTCATAGTTTTTCTATTACGTAGAGAATAGAACCCGATACATTACATAACTGAAAAATGTTAACCCAAAACTATATGTAAAAAATTCTGACAGTACTTTATTTACTAATAACACAAACAAACGTATAATTTAATTATTATGACTATTATATTAACTGCATACATGATAAGTAAACCCGGGAAACAAATTAAGAAACCAGGATTTCACAGAGGAATTTCTGGAATAACGATTGAATTTTGAAGGAATTCCATGCTTTCCTGACTCTCAGAAGCTCAACTCTTTTTATCTAAATATTCATGTAATGGATGCTTAAAAAAATTGG
>NW_027106079.1:13634-17273 GCF_000696795.3 Halyomorpha halys | reverse complement strand
ATTTGGAGATTGACCCGGCTAGAACTACAGTAGAAGTTAAAATTGAACAATAATAATATTTTTGAATCGGGAAGATTTTGATCGACACCGATACCTCGTTCCAGCAACCTCAACAAAACTCAAATCTCAAGATCGGAATTAATGTTGAGTCCAAAAAACATAGTCTCGCGAAATGGTCTATGTGTCTGAGTGTGTTAACCAGAACCGAAAAGTCTTAAGTATCAAATATTGTAGGTAAGGTTAAATATATAGTATAATCTATTCTGTGTGTGCCCCAACACCTCACTCAACTCAGAAATGAATCACCAGCTCAATTTAATTATATAAACTCAGTCATTTCTTAGAATGAAGCTCTGTTCTAGTAAAAGGAAGTAGTCCAGATCTACAGTATCATTGTATTATTAATATATTTTAGGGGTTTGGAAAAAAAAAACGAAACTGAAATTATATATTTATGGGGTATATGCCTGGGAAGTGACATCAACTTTTTCACTAAAATCGATCGACCAAAAGTATAACTTTATGGAACAGACTTTTCACATTTTTTTCGATTTTCTCGAAAATATCCTAGCGATTTTGATTAAACTCGCCATGTCAATGTACAATCAAGTGATCTTTAATATCAGCTAAGTCCTATCTCTATTAAAATAGTTCAACAGAGCTTAATTAACGAATTTTTAAAAAATCTTCCTCTTAAGTATCTTTAATTTTTTATTTGAAAAACAATAAACAGTATTCTTTGTTAGCTATAATAAACAAAATATAAATAAAAAATATTAAAGAATTTGATGATTAAATGAAGGCGGAAAAGGGGAAAAAAATGTTATCTTCAAAATTTTCGCCATTTCAGGTATTAAACTTTTTTTCGAAAATCACAATAATAACTAAGAAGCACTGAGAGAATTATATATAATGTTCTGAAAATTTTGGTTTCATTCTCCTGTTCCGTGCTGAAATGTCACAACCTGATTGACTATGGTTTGCCCTCGATAGTTTGGCTTGGTATGCACTTGTCAGTAACCGCTATTTTTCCAGTAATTTTTTTTTTATGAAACGTTGCTTTTAAAAAAACTGTATTTCAGGAATTATTGAACGTAAAAACTCTGTTAGGGCTCATTATTACTTAAAACGAAGGAAATTACTTTAACTGATGGTCTATTAGGTTTTCTAGTGTTACCGATATGAAGCTTCGGATGAAAAATTATTTTTTTTAGCATTTTGAAACAGCTGCCATTTTTCATTCCCCTAATTATACTTGGCAGAATCTTCAATTTTGACTTGTAATTGTACCTAGTTTTCATTAAAATAATCGAAAATTGGAGTGAAATAACTGACTTTTTTCTCCAATTGACGAGATTTGAACTATGGGATTTTCTCATTTGACCGTTATACTTTTAAGAGAATTTATTCACTGCAAAGAATTTTGTAAATAGGCAATTGAGTTTCAAGGTTTGATTAAATATTAATGGTTATCTTACGTAATACGAGTTTTAAAGCAGAGCATCACAAGTTCATTGTAATTATCATCGTAGCACTTTCTGAATGTTATTGTAATATCATTAGAGTTGGTGTAGCTTAGTAGATAATAACCGCACCATTCTCACACTCATAAAATTTAATTTAACTATTGTTCTAAATTCTCGCTTCTAATTTCCCTCTCTGTTTATATTGTGAGCTGATGTATTCTTGATAACTGTAGCCAACTAGTGTGAATTCTACTATTTCATTGTTTCAAAAACGTTTTTCACGGAGGTTTAATCAAGAAATAATGTGCTCTTCATCTAGGCTTAGTCATAGAGTCAATAAAAATGTACACAGACAAGGTAAAGTTATTATGAAAATAGTGCGTTTTCTTTCCTATTCTAATTTCCTTAAATGGAAATAGTATTGTAATTGGTCCCTTGATAAATGCATTGTTCAGTGAGAGGTGTTAATATTTTTCGTAACCCTTTGTATCCATCCTGTTTACAGGTAAAGTGAGAAAAAGTGGGCTTTATTAAGCCTATAGGAGGAAAGTAGAGGAGGCTGCCGAAGAAGAGGGTGGCCAGTGGAGATCTAGGGGCTCTCGGCAGTCACCTCACTCAGCCCCAGTTTATGGGCAAATTAAACCCCCCCCCTCCACCCCCCAAGCTGCCCCATGTTCCATTACCTCCCTCTGAATATAGTAAAGCCTTTGGGAAATACAGAAAAAGGGATTCGCTCTGCTTTGTAGGCGGATTTTCTAGCTATTTATTGTTTAGTAATCCTATTTTGCAGATGTGTTAGAAATAATATTTCGTATAAAAATAATATATTATCTTGGTAATTAAACATGTAAGATTTAATTTAAATTTTTTTAATTAGCACCTGTAAAAATTACTACAATCAGCAAATGACCTATAATAAAAAAGCAATATAATAGACCTACAATATGAAGGGGGCACAGTACCCAATGGTGTATCCTACTGAACGTTTAAGTATGCTATTTGATCAGACTAGAATAGTACAAGAGCCCAGTCGAAAAAAGCAAGTTATTTCACTCCAATTTTTTAATACTTTAATGAAAACTACGTATAATATTACTAGTCAAAATTGATGAGTCTGCCAAGTATAGGTAGGGAGAATAAAAAATGGCAGCTGTCTAAAAACGTTTAACAAAATTAATTTTTCATTTGGAGCTTCATATCTTTAAAACTATCCACAACACTAGAAAATTTAATAGACATCATTAAAGTAGAGTTAATTTTCTAAAATATGAGCCCTAATAGAGCTATCAACGTTCTATAGTTCTCGAGATATATGTTTTTAAAGAGCAACATTTCATAATAAAATGTTAATAGTTTAATAATTAATTTTGTGGAAACTATATCTCAGGAACTATTTGACGTACAAATGTCTATTAGGACTCATATTAAAGCTAGTATAATGAGGTATAAAGTAGTTTATGACGTTTATCTTCCTAGGAGTTGGAGTTTTCATGATATTTGACAAAATAAATTCTCAAAATGTTGATTTATATTTCTTCGGACAAACATTTTGATTTTTTGAAAAAATATACCATTACAGACCCAGGTGACTGCGAGTACTAAAATTAAAGGTAGTTAAATGTAATATAAAACATTTATAACATTGATCTTCGTAATAGTAGTTTTTATGATGTTTCAAATTCAAAAAATTTTGTTTTTAGTAGTTCGAACATAATTTTTGGATTTACGAAAAACAGTTTTCAGGAAGTATTAGATGTACAGCACCCAAAATTTATAAAGTTACTTTAACTTTTATTTATACAGTTACTTTAACGTACTATAAAGTAGTTTATCTTATCTTCGTTGGTGTAGTGTTTCTCATATATTCATATATGAATATGAATTTTGCATATGAAGGCCTGTGTGAATGGTCTCGTTTGTAACGGAAAGTGGTGTGTTCTTTGCCTAAAAATTGTGATTAAAATGTTTGTATATTTGAATTTGTGTCTTTATAGCCGGTCTATGAATTTGACAGGCGTAAGTCCATATAGGTTTTAATAAATAAGTGTATACGTTAAGTTTCTGTCTGAACAATAATTTAGAACATGTAGTATGTAATATAATGTTAGAATTTTATTACTCTTTTTCTATGTGCCGGATTGCTTGTTAACTTGCGTTTAGTAGAGCTCAATGA
>NW_027106079.1:10498-11724 GCF_000696795.3 Halyomorpha halys | reverse complement strand
TCTTCAAAAATGCAATTGTGCAAAATTACTCCCAATGGGTCATGTTATCTAGGTTTACATTACTTTGACCCAAACAAAGTAAACCCTTACCACAGACGCCGGCGTAGAGGACCCTGAGGTCGGTCCTGTTGAGGCAGGCGGACCTGGAGAGGTGGCAGGCCGATTGGTGCGTGAGGCCATCGCTCCCGCAGACAGGACGCATCACCTCCTCGCACAGCGGCCCGCAGTTGCAGCCAGCGCGGCCCTGCTCGTCCACTTCGCACTTGGCCCCGAACTCGCACTTCATGTCCCTGCATGGGTCCAGTCCTGTAATAAAAATAGTAATTTTTCTACTTTCAATAACAGAAAAAGAAATGAGGAGTTAATATTTTTGGGCTGCCGGGAAGATAATTGTGTAGGAAACTCACAACTTGGACCATAAATCTTAAGAATTTTGGCTTTGATTTCGAGATTTCTTGAAATCAAAGTTCAAAAGATTTACATTTTTTAATATTGTCTTTTAATCTTTGTAGAGAGCTCACCATATAACTCAATATTGTTCTATTTGATACGGACAAATACAACATAACAACGACATCAAGCCACGACACAAATTTTACATTTCTCTTTACAAAACCATTCATACATAGAAGATACGGCGCGATTAACATCTTCACTGTGGCCTAATTCATAACACAAACCGCGATACAGCAAAAGCAACCACTTAGTCACTGTTGAGTACTGAGTAATGAACAATGTCTGAGACGGAGCTTCAAATTGAGCCTCAATAGCTCTTAACGTTTAATATTTTCATACACACAAATTTTCAAATACCAATATTTTTTCCCAAATAACGAAAAATCTACCATTTCGTGAATTTTATTTGGCCAAATATCTTGAAAACAGCTACTCTTACAGATATGTTCACGATAAACTACTTTATGATGTATTTAACGAACTTTAAATTGACTTAAATTAAATCTATACGTAAAATATTTCCTAAGATATGGAACTTGAAATCTAGTTGAAGTTTACTTTTAAATCTAAAATGATTTGTACCTCCATACATACTTTGTCATCTACAAAAAAAATGCGCAATACGATATTTTAAATTTTACTGGTTTACATTGTTAAGCATTAGATTGTTACTAGTAATATTTTGATCTCTTGAGCTCTGCTCTACCCCTCACACGTGGGGGATAGAGTGGGCTCAGGGATCCTCAGGTCGATTGTGTAAATATTGTATA
>NW_027106079.1:6281-6588 GCF_000696795.3 Halyomorpha halys | reverse complement strand
ATCTCACAGTTCCTCACGGGTCATGGGGGTTTCCGAGCTAAGCTCGCCGTACATGGCATAAACATTGATCATCTATGACCAATTTGTCAGGTTCCGCCGAGCACGTCTTACTTGCCTGTACTGCCTATGAAGCACTGAGAGCCAAGATAATGAGGGAAACAGGACTCTATATTCTGACTGAGAGCGATCTTCATGAGCTGATGAAGAAAGAAAACTACCCGCACTACTAGACCATCGGAAGGAGACTGTGGAGGAGGAGAAGGAGACTGTGGGCCCTACTCACTTCTCCCTGGGTAGGAGAGAATAA
>NW_027106079.1:5341-6231 GCF_000696795.3 Halyomorpha halys | reverse complement strand
TGTTTGTCTAAGATGTGTAGTGAGATCTGTTAGGTCAGGTTTGTTGGGATTCTTTGTTATAGAGGTACAACTATATTTGTGTTTATACACCCTACTTTTTAGATACTGTTCTGAAGTACCAAAATAGGATTTACCACATTTTTCTCCTCAGAGAATTTCATACATTATATTAGATTGTAGGTCTATCTTATCGTTATCTTTTGTATTGGTTAGTAATGCCTTAAAAATATATAATATAATCCTGTGTTTACGGAAGCCCCTTAAACCTTATTCAAGGTCAGCTCAAAATGCTGCCATCTTGTGGGAGAAAAAGAAGTAGCTAAGTACCCACAGTGTGTGAGTGAGGACAAGTACCCCTGGAGACAGTGAACAAGGACCATATATGAGCCAGAACTAACCCATCGATGCATTTTGCTGGTAGCCAGCTATCACTCAGGATGAGTGAATAGTTTGATCAACACAGTCAGGCAGGGAAGAAGGACAGGATAATCATATCAGTAGCCAACCATCAAGTAAATTGTAATATCAATCATTAATGTATTCCATAATCAAAATTAATTTAACTAACCTAACTAACCCAATATTAACATTGTAACCTTTTTGGTCAAACCATATATCTATTGCCTAAACCATGCATAATAGAGGCACATCATTATTAACCACGTCTCATTTTGTTCAAACCACTAAATACAGTCAACTCCAGTAAAATACAGAACCAGTATTTTTTATAAAAATCAATCATTGTAGATTTTGATTCATCTCAGACTGCGGCGATTGAACATCCTGTATATATTCTTATTATACGGTGTGTTCAAGACATAGTTGATTAATATTCACCGTTCATGGAATCCATACCCAGCATTTTGAAAAACATCTCCTAATGGATGATT
>NW_027106079.1:3507-5291 GCF_000696795.3 Halyomorpha halys | reverse complement strand
TGTTTGTCTAAGATGTGTAGTGAGATCTGTTAGGTCAGGTTTGTTGGGATTCTTTGTTATAGAGGTACAACTATATTTGTGTTTATACACCCTACATTTTAGATACTGTTCTGAGGTACCAAAATAGGATTTACCGCAGTTTTCTCCACGGGGAATTTCATACACTATATTAGATTGTAGGCCTATTTTATCGTTATCTTTTGTGTTGGTTAGTAATGCCTTATCAAAAATATATAATATAATCCTGTGTTTACGGAAGCCCAATAAAATTTATTCAAGGTCAGCTCAAAATGCTGCCATCTTGTGGGAGAAAAAAGAAGTACCCACAGTGTGTGAGTGAGGACAAGTACCCCCAGAGACAGTGAACAAGGACCATATATGAGGCAGAACTAACCCATGGATGCATTTTGCTGGTAGTCAGTTATCACTCAGGATGAGTGAATAGTTTGATCAACACAGTCAGACAGGGAAGAAGTATAGAATAATCATATCAGTACCCAACCATCAAGTAAATTGTAATATCAATCATTAATGAATTCCATAATCAAAATTAATTTAACTAACCTTTAATGGACTCAATCGTATAGGAGGCGCATTTTGGGGCCTCAGATACCCAGCAATATTGACCATCTATAAAGGAGTAGTTGTGGGTATCTTGAGATATGCATCCCCCGCATGGAGTCGATATCTCTCGTAAAGGCAGAAGAGCAGGTTGGCTACAATACAGAGGATAGCTCTGCTGCGAGTCACTCGTGCATACCGAACAGTGTCTCATGAGGCGGTACAGGTATTAGCTGGAGGAGTGCCTATTGACCTTCTCCTGCAGGAAGACTATTATCGGGGAGGTCTGGCGGATTTACCGGAGAACCTCCAAGCGCGTATTGGTGAAAGCCCTAATAGATGGAAGAGGATCCTTCGAGAAGAAACCTTGCAAGAGTGGAATCGACGGTGGGTGGATTGCTTAAAAGGGGCTACCCTAAAGAAGTACTTTCCAACCGTTAATTCACGCCTAGAATCAACGTGGGTCCTCCCCGACTACTGGATCTCACAGTTCCTCACGGGGCATAGGGGTTTCCGAGCACGTCTTACTTGCCTGTACCACCTATGAAGCACTGAGAGCCAAGATGGTGAGGGAAACAGGACTCTATGTTCTGACTGAGAGCGATCTTCCTGAGCTGATGAAGAAAGAAAACTACCCGCACTACAAGACCTTCGTGTATGGGTGGAAGGAGGCTGTGGGCACTACTCAGTTCTCCTTTGGTAGGAGAGAATAAGCTACACCAGCAAGGCCTCAGGAGGAGAGCAAGGTTTATTTTGTAGCAATAGCAAGCTGTATGCACAGCTATGTAAATGTTTGACATATGCAGCAATGATTTGTACCAACTGCTGCGAACACCCGTATTGTCTAATAGGCAGGGTAGGGTGATAAATAAATAAATAATAAAATTTAACTAACCTAACTAATATTAACATTGTAACCTTTTTGGTCAAACCATATATCTATTGCTTAAACCATGCAGAATAGAGGCACATCATTATTAACCACGTCTCATTTTGTTCAAACCACTAAATATAGTCAACTCCAGTAAAATACAGAACCAGTATTTTCTATAAAAATCAATCACTGCAGACTTTGATTCATCTCAGACTGCGGTGATTGAACATTCTGCATATATTCTTATTATACGATGTGTTCAAGACATAGTTGATTAATATTTACCGTTCATGGAATCCATACCCAGCATTTTGAAAAACATCTCCTAATGGATGATTCTGCATATAAC
>NW_027106079.1:0-1304 GCF_000696795.3 Halyomorpha halys | reverse complement strand
ATCATTGTATAATGATTTAAAATTTATAACTAACAAAAGGTTTGTATAAAAATTTAGATTTTTAAAAAGAATTTTAATATTACTAATTAATTTTAATATGACCATATAGTTTAATAACATCTAGTTTCAATGAACTTATAAATTAAAAAAAAATTAAGACACTAAAAATAGTAATATTACAAGGGTATAAACTATTATAAATGAAAAAAGTCGTAAAAAAAAGAAACAAATTAGCTATAATAACGGATCACTATGAAATAATTAGTTGTTAAAATAATTTTTTTTTTTTAATAAAAAGACCTTGCATATGTACCTGAAAGGGCTGATACATTTAAAAATGTATTTAAATATCATATTACATATGACTATTTAATTGTTATTTATTAATTCCGACTCTACTACAGAGGCTTGTTTGTGAATTATATTTCAATTATTACATACTGCAAAATATAGATTTGTTTAGATAATTCATTAATTTTTCCACTTGTTGTAACCCTGGATGATTTATTCCATAGTTGTTCCCATCTTTAGGTTTGATCTTAGGGAAGAAAAGCTGCATTCTGGATGGACGAAGTAGTACGTAACTGTGGGAAAACTCACGTTGTCCGATTCGGAGACAATAAGGATAATCTCTTCTTGCCTTGATCTTCAGTTGAATGTTCTCGAGCAAGTGCAATATTTTGTATTTAATGTTTCCCGTATCCAATTCTTACAATCTAAAATCCTTATTACGCATTAAATAAACTCACCAATAAAAACCTCAACATCCCATGCGCTGAAGATTTGGCCCGAAATAGATATACCTCCTTTCATTCCTAATTCCTTAACCACCAAAGCCTATTAGTTATTAATCTCTCATCCATAACAATCCTTGATAATCCTCCGAATTATTAAAAAAAGGGAGCGGTTTAAAAACTCCGACAAAACTAAGTCGACGGATCGAGACGGAAGAAATTGGGTTTTTAAAATTTCAACACGGCATCCCATGAAACGTAAATTGGACCCTGTGTTTTAAACCCCCAAAAAGGGCCGTTTTTTAGTGGCGTACAAATTTTTTTTTTTGCTTGTACTTTGGAATTTTTTTTGTAAATGTTTGGCATATGATACTTACCATTTTGTAGCCTCCCTAAAACATTCGATCATGTATTGCATATCTATGAGGTCTCAGCGGGTACAATTTACCGTTAATATAAGTTTTCGGATAATTGAGTTTTAACCGCAAAAGTCTATCAGATATGAAGTACCTAGAATGTTATGATTAAAGGATAGACTACTGAAGTTAAATTCAAATCTATGGCTAATCA
>NW_027106078.1:642-1237 GCF_000696795.3 Halyomorpha halys | reverse complement strand
TTTCAAACTAATTTTGAATAAGACAATAAATTAATTTTATAATTTAAAAAGATTATGAAAAAAATTAATTGAGAAAAAAAAAGGTTTAATTTAATTTTTTGTTCGATCCAGAAAAATATACATCCTCAACAGTTGAAGCCTCACTACCTTGATTTAAAAGGAAGACTTACAATACATACAACAAAATATTCTAAATATCAAGAATCCAAAAGGTACTATTTTATTTTTATTTTTTAATTTGAATACAAGCAATATTTTTCTTACAAAGGAACGGCAGATCATGGTTTTAATAGTTGCCTTGATGAATTTGGATCTAATTCTTTCATATTCATTTGTAAATTCAAAAAAAGTCTCTATTAAAAGAAAAAAATGACATATCAATTCAATCCATTTCTTATTCCTAATATGTAAAAATCTGGGAAGATATTTGTATGCTTATGGGAAACACTGGTCATTAAATCTATGGTATGTGGCTAAGTAACTAATGGATTGGGCGGTGACAATGAAAATTTGAAGTTTAAGAGCATATGAACATTATAAAAAAATTATTATTTCATCCCAATTATTGATCACTTCAATTAAAAATATCAACATT
>NW_027106078.1:0-592 GCF_000696795.3 Halyomorpha halys | reverse complement strand
GAAAATTTGAAGTTTAAGAGCATATGAACATTATAAAAAAATTATTATTTCATCCCAATTATTGATCACTTCAATTAAAAATATCAACATTGATCAATCTGGCAACCATAGCTTTTTAATAAAAAAAAAAAATTAATTTTCAATTCAATGCTCTATATCTTCAAATCTACTTGCACCAAAGGAAATTACAAAACGACTGATTTCCATTTCAAACATGTTTTTTTAAAAATAAAAAATGGCCAATATAAAAAAAAAAGAAGTTAAAATAAATCGATTCGGGAGTACGTGATCAAAAAATCGATTTTATTTTATTTTTCAGCACCTCCGAAAACATACGAAGGGACTTCAATATGTCATAAATTCTAAAAGTTAAAATAATACGATACGCAAGCTGGTGATCATAAAATGATTTTTTTTTCTCAGGATCTCCAAAATATATCCAAGGATCCCAACTTAGAAATCCGAGAAGAATAAATCGATACGCAAGCACGTGATCATAAAATTGTTTTACTAGAAGATTATTGATTGACCGTGTGTATAGATGAATGGAATATGGTCCGGGTGCGGTAAAAAAAACTCAAATAGTAGATAA
>NW_027106077.1:0-1286 GCF_000696795.3 Halyomorpha halys | reverse complement strand
GTGGAGTGGGATGTTCGGAATCCAAACTGGTGATCTGGGATTGTATGATTGGAATCTAGGATGGGGTATAAGCGTTTCAAAATAAGTTTTTCGAGGATCAATTAATCTACGAGTATAATTAATCTCAATGCACCCCATAACCTTCCAACACTACACCATGGGCCTTCATATTCCTTATGTCCTTGACCTCATACCAACCAAAATCTTTCTAATCATCCTAATCCTTTGGTTCAATCCTTATCCAGGTCCACCCAGAATCCACCTCGAAGGTTGAAACCTGGCCAAGAGACCTTTTGTAAAATAAAATCAACAATTGGAGTTCTGGCTATGGTCAGATGGTTCACTTCTGTTGACTGTTTGTGACATTAGCGCACTTACTCAACCTCCACTGGCTCATTACCAGCGGTGAGAGGGCTGCGCTGGGATCTCGAAGGGCTCTGCTCTACCCCACATACGTGAGGGATAGAGTGGAGTCGGGATTTTAAATATTGTATATGATTTATTTTATATAGGAAGATGGTCAGGGTTGCGGTCACAAGTGAAACGAAAATAGTTTACAACTATTTTATTTTCCAACGTTTCGCCCCACATTGCAGGGCTTCATCAGGGCTGTCCAAATGAATAAGTTGAACAGACCAACTTATTCATTTGTCTGTTCAACTTATTCATTTGGACAGCCCTGATGAAGCCCTGCAATGTGGGGCGAAACGTTGGAAAATAAAATAGTTGTAAACTATTTTCGTTTCACTTGTGACCGCAACCCTGACCATCTTCCTATATAAAATAAATCATATACAATATTTAAAATCCCGACTCCACTCTATCCCTCACGTATGTGGGGTAGAGCAGAGCCCTTCGAGATCCCAGCGCAGCCCTCTCACCGCTGGTAATGAGCCAGTGGAGGTTGAGTAAGTGCGCTAATGTCACAAACAGTCAACAGAAGTGAACCATCTGACCATAGCCAGAACTCCAATTGTTGATTTTATTTTACAAAAGGTCTCTTGGCCAGGTTTCAACCTTCGAGGTGGATTCTGGGTGGACCTGGATAAGGATTGAACCAAAGGATTAGGATGATTAGAAAGATTTTGGTTGGTATGAGGTCAAGGACATAAGGAATATGAAGGCCCATGGTGTAGTGTTGGAAGGTTATGGGGTGCATTGAGATTAATTATACTCGTAGATTAATTGATCCTCGAAAAACTTATTTTGAAACGCTTATACCCCATCCTAGATTCCAATCATACAATCCCAGATCACCAGTTTGGATTCCGAACATCCCACTCCAC
>NW_027106076.1:597541-597888 GCF_000696795.3 Halyomorpha halys | reverse complement strand
AAAGGCCTTAATCCCATTGCAATTCGCAATGTTGTTGTATACGCCGAGCCGCAGCGATGTATTTCTATTATACTCGCATCATAACAAACTTCCTTATATAACTATGAGTTCTAATTTAATTTTAATTACAAAATAAAACTTAATTGTTATTAAAAAAGGCAATTAACTTATAATTAACAAAAAAAAATAAAAACCCACTTGGAAGTAATAAAATTAAACTAAAGAAAGAAAAATATACTTTTGGGCTTTAACAGACATCGCTAGATAAAATCCCCAATCAAAAGTACCCAGTCTCATGGGTGGACCCCAGAGGATTCCCGAACCCACAGGGTTGACTCATACAGTAA
>NW_027106076.1:580567-593966 GCF_000696795.3 Halyomorpha halys | reverse complement strand
TATATATAAATATACATTATATATATGATATAATAGCAAATTACATATAATATTTATTTCTACAATTTAACATTTATTACATCAGAATACTAAAAGAGTAATTTATTTAAAATGCACTTAATTCAATAAAAAATTTGCATAAAAACCAAATTTACTTGCTGATTTGAAGTTTTGTGGGGAATATAATAAATTTAATGTTTTTTTTAAAAAGCTATATAAATATTTTATACATTAAAAACAAAATAAAAAATCTGATTTCTCGAACTTGATCCGGAAGGATTTGAATCCTTTTCCCATAAACAGTGAAAAATGCTAATGGAAGATTTCGCCAAACTTTTTCTCTTCCTTTTATAACGAGTTCTGTATTTATTCAAATGTTTCCACTTGTTTGTCATCATTTCCAGTCCTTCCCGATTTCCTTTCTCTGACCAACAGTCCTTTCAAACTAATGTTTTCAGCCGCTAAAAAAACGATATAAAGGGACACTGGTTTTGAAACAAAAAACATACACAGTGCATATGCCCACCAGCTTGCTGACGGTTAAATATAAATTATGGTTAAATGATATTGGAACAAGCCTATTGGTGACAAAATAAAATATTTTGGTGAACTTCATAATACCTAGGCTAACTAGAACAGTCGATAGGTAAAATATATATCCCAATATTACGGAATAAAAAAATTTGTTTGGTATTTTGAAAGTAGAAAATGTATATATAGCAATAGTTTTAAAATTTGTCAATTACCTCCTTAATCGTATAGTTAAATTATGATGAACATTTCCATGGACTAGATTTTTTTCTCACAAACAAAAGACCTTAAGCTACCCTTAAAAATCCGTTTTCATGATAGCTCGACTTACCAACTTCTTCACGAAAGGTAAGAATTTAGTTAGTCGACTTCTATTGATGTGAAATAATTTAAGAATATTTTAGATTAATTTTATTATCTTCGAAGAATTTTCAGCTATTTAATATTCCATTGGCATGTCTTCTTCAAAGGTATCCTTTTAGATGGGCAGGCGTGGAGAAGGCTGGTTCGGGCAGCCAAAGATCTACAAGGTCTGGAGAGCCAACCGGGAAAAAAAAAATCAGTGGTATTTATGATGTGCTAAATATAAAATGTTTTAACATGCATATTATATGTAAGTATATGATTGTGAGCAGGTCAATTTAAAGTCTATGTTAGATGTTAAATTCAGAGAAGCTTCTAGCAGATTTTCAGGGAAACTTTGTTACCTTTCCTTCCAAAACCTTCTAACATTTCTTTATTTTTATCCATTACTTTATTAGATTTAAAAAAAAAACAATACAAACCAAAGAAGAACCATGAGCTATCAAAATGAGTGCAGACAAAATGGAGTGGAGCTCAGCTGGTCTGTTACATCATTTTATTCTCCATTTAGCAAACTTTTTCACAGACTCTTAACCATGTTAAATGTTATATCCTTTTAAATTAGTAAAATCTTTCTCCATTTAACACACCTTTTTCATTTAACACACTTTAAAATGTTAAACTAAATATCATGAATACTCCTAGTATATGTGAAGATGTATACATTTTGAGTAACCAACGACAGCAAACATTTTGTGTTAAAAACAAAACGAAAAATCAGCATGTAAATCGGTAAAGAACTTACGGAGATCTTAGAAAAGTAACCAACCAAGGAGCTTTACATTTTTATTTATATAATTTCCAAAAGAAAAACACAGGTTAATTAATTAGTCATATTCTTGAATTACTCAACGTTCAAGGAATGCAACCCTTCCATTGTTTACAAATATATGAGGAACTATCAAATTATAATTATAATAATTATGAGAGATAGTTGACCGTGGATGACGTAGGGGGAAAAAAAAAGAATAAAACGAACCTGTATTCTTTTTTTTCCCTTTCTTTATTTTACCACCTCTTCTTTTCTCCACTTGTATCTATTTTCCTTACCCACGTTATTAGTTATGTTCACTATATTATTATTGTTGTTTTCAAATTTTTTATTTTTTTTTTCTTCTATTCATTTCTTTTGTTAAACTTTACTTGTATTTTGCATCTTTATCAATTATTATGGTTAAATATATTTTTTCTCTCTCTCAATTTTCTTTTTCTTTCCTTATTTCAATTTTTAAATTATTAATAACTCATATATTCATACTTCTTTGCATTATATAACTTCATTTTTATTTTATTTCCTTAATTATGTTATTTTATACACTTTTTCAATTACTTATGATTCGATTTTACATTTTATTTCCCACTTCTCGCATCACTTCATTTTATTAATTCTATTCTGTAAAATTATTCATTTTATGTCATTCTGTTTTATTTTTTATTTTCTATACTTATTGTGGTTGTTATCTTTTTCTGTTCTTAGCCCTGAAGAAGGCTAGAAACTCTAGCCGAAACGTTGGCACAGTTAAATGTGTAACCTATTTAACTGTGCCAACTTATTTGTGTTTCATTTTGACCGCACCCCCAAACATCTTCTCCTCGTATAATTATAATAATGTATCAGATCAAAATGCAGTCTAAATTTATTTTTACCCAGATAAAAACTCATATCTTCTTTCTTCTTTCGCAGCACTACAACCCTCGTTGAATCAGAGCTTTCTGTAACATTAACCGCCAGTCGTCTCAGAGAAGTGACGTCGTCACCAACGTTAGCTCGGACCTCTGCTACCACTCCATCAGCCCATCTAAGTCTTGGTCTACCTACCTGCCTTGTGTAGAGACGGTGTGCTCTTTTAATATTTCCCTCAATATACACCCTCCAGGCATACAGCGAATGTACCCAGCCCATCTTAATCTACCAATTATTCCCTTGGTCGTACGTGAAATCACCAAACGTTTTTTGAGTCTTGACTGAAATTTACTCCATTTGCGGTCATCATATGGATTTATGCGTTCATATCATTATTTCAAATTAACCTAGAAGCCAATCTATATAAATTTCGAGACAAAAACTAAGCCACCATTTAGATCGATCCTTATATGATTAGTTTCATTTTCTTATATCTTTTAGCCAACTCTTGCAGAAGCTTTTACACCTCCTAAAATAAAGAACATCACATTAAACAACAGCTGCTTCTAAAAGGAATAGATTCACTAATAATGAGTAATTAAATCACTTCGATATCCGAGTTTCCTTACTTTTCGTCTCTCTTTCTGACGAAAACTAGAGTTCCGAATAGGTGAAAGTAAATGTTTACAATATCCCTTGATTGCAAAGTATCAACAAAAATCAATTCAAATGGTCAATAAAGTTTGTAATTCCAGAAATCTATCCTCATGGATAAATAATTTCAACTCCTATTTCTCAATGGTCATTGAAATTGAATGGAGTCACATTAACATTCCATTGCTAGCTAGTATACTAAAATTATACAATAACTTTCACTGATAGGAAATCAAGAGTATACTGCGGGGGCAGCGATCCAAACAGACCGCAAGATCTTTGTTCCGTACCGTAATTGGAGGCACGAGTATGGTCAGGTTGTATTGAATAGTCTTACTTTCTTCTTTTGCTATTTATTGGGCATCTAGAATTCCAAATATTCTTTTTTTTTTTAATTTTGATAAGTTAATAATAGATAATCATAATCAAAAAAATATATAACCATATTTCATATATATTTTCACCTGAATCAAAACTATATCACATTTCTCAATATGAATTAATCCTACCACTTCCAGTCCTAATAATCCATTTTTATTAACTTCAATAAGGTGGACATAAATTAGTCAGCAAAACGTTGATACGTTTGTTGATACTGATGTAAGGCGTATGCAAAGACATATAGAGATTGAGGATTACCTAATTCAAATAACGATGATGAATGAACATAATAGTGAGGTGTGTAAAAAAAATGACCGTCTTTCAACCAAATATTTGTATTACTGTTGCTTTGATATAAAATACAATTAATGTTTAAAGTATAGTCCATTGTTATCCACCGTCATTAACCATCTTATAGCCAATTGCTCAATCTCACGCTGATACCATTCTTTGCGATGGCTATCAAAGAACTCCTGTACCGCAATTTTAACTTCCACAAAATTATCAATTTTTTTTCCTTGAAGGATATGGACCATGGATCGACACATGAGTAATCTGGTCTGGACTAAATGGTGGATGAGGCAGGAGTTCCAACCCATGAAGTTCTTTAAACATTTTTTATCAAATTTCTAAACTCTTAGCTCACTGCTGAGGAGTAAGATCGTGAGAGACCAGTCTACTGCTATTTTTCACCTTCCCCATGGAGAGTAGATGGCGACTAACAGTATCTTTCGACATACCACACTCCCTGGGAAGTTCGCGAGTACTTGTGGACGGATTTGACTCAACAGCTTCCTTCAGATCCTCATTAATATCCATGAATATCCTTCTTCCTTTCCTACGTCGTATCGCCACTGCTTAATTTTTCAAATTTATAATATAATAAATCATAATTCAAATTTATAACATAATTTATAATTCAACGCTGTGCAGTTTGAACCAAAACCTTTCCCATCATGTTAAATAATTTCAGGAGTTGCTTCAGCGGTGGTGAATTTTTTTCCCCCATTAATGCCTTAAAATTACGAGAATTTCGTAGAACACTGCCATGTTACTTCTTTGAGACAGATAACTAAACAGAGATTTTTTTTTAAGAAGTCGGATGGGATTAAACAAGCTTAGAGAATCCTCTAAAGGGATTATTAAGTATTGGTAAGTATTAAATTGGATTAAAATATTTACAGTCCTTTGAAATCTAGAATTTGATAAAACGCTCATTTCTTTTTATAAACCCTATTAAAATATTTTGGTTTTATTTAGAGATAAATTTTATTAAATCATAAAATATTTTTCATAGTGTACCTAAGGCTAATTCCTGATTTATCCATGACACTAAACGGAACATTTTTAATTGTACCTACAACAAAATGTTTATAAATAATTTATAGATTTTTCAAAATATTATAAACAATAGTTGAATAAGTTTATTCCGTTATTATAAAATATTGTAAAATATAAAACAAATTTAAAATTAGTACATACTAAATCGCATAACTCTTTAATGTTATCACATTACTTAAAAGATATTAAAAGAAACGTGAACCACACCAAATCCACAATTTAATATAAAATAAAAAATAAAAAAGTAAGGAAGTACAGTTTCGTGAACAACGATTGAACAAGGAGATGATTTGATCATAATTAACCACAATATTTTTCCCTAATTAAGCGTACACACTTTGAAGAGACTGGGTGTACGTCGAGACACCCAAAACCACAGGGTAGACTCACGGCTATATTAACAGAATGAATAACTATCATGATTTGAACCCGGGTCCGGCAGTTAGTAATACATTGCCTTACTCACTGAACTACCCCATTCCCAAATTTTTCATATAAAAAATATCAAAATATTATCATTATTTATTCATAACTATTCGTATCGATCTTTTCATAGCTCGTTTTCATTTTTACCCCAGGTACAATTGTCAAAACTGAACAAATATCCAAAAATAGTGATTTTGATTAAGCACATCTTAAAAAACTTTGTGTTGAAATTATAGTTGAAAAAAAGAAAGAATTTAAAGTTCTAAGGGTGATCAAAATAATTAAAGCCACTAAATCCTGGTTCGTTTTGGATCTCTGATCTCGTCTTCAGTATTTCCAACGCGAAAGTTCATAGACTCGTTATTCAGAGGCCAAAAAGGAGGGCCAAAGGCATGTTACAGCTGGAATGGGGGACAGACGACAGACATACTTCCAAGTCATAATTGGACAGTTAATCAAACCTAGCATTTCAATTGCTGTTGATATTCGTATCACTTTTTTTATAAACATTCTTATTTTTACCCTTTTAGTGAGGAAAATCGAATGAGTGGAAAAAACAGATATTTATAATTAGCTTATCTAATAAATAATTAATTTAAATAATAAACCATTTGGTAAATATTTTCGGATTTTTTTTTTTTATTATTGATTTATACAAATATTTTTAGATCAAAAAACTAAATATTTTCCTCAAAAAAATTTCTTTTTTCATTAACTGTTCTGTGAACGAATTAATTAAAAAATTTACCTAGTTAATGATACTTCAATTTATTAAATTTCATATCCAGTCTCTACTTTTTAAAACAATTAATAAATCCTGGAGTCATTACTATTGAAATGGTGTATGCTTGAAGAGTTAGTTAGAATATAATATACATAGAAAAGTTAAGTTTCTATTTTATTCAAACTGAATATCTCGAGAAAAACTTAATGGATTTTTATTATTTATGAACCACATTATTCGAAATTTACTACAACTTATATTCAGACCATATTTGCGATTAAATGAACAGTTTTACAAAAAATTACATTATTGTTGAAAATTTCTATTTATATCAACGTAAGCCAGCACTCCGGGGTCGTGGCGTACTCCACACCCCTTGGCTTTAGTTTTGCCAGCAGGAGAGTAGGGTTACGTGATATGTCAAAAGATTCTTGAATTATGGGCAGTATTTTGAAGTAATTCTTGTGGTGTGCTGAGTCAAAACTACCATTATTTTTTAAATTAAAAACTCTATAAGAGTAGTTTATTAAATAGTATAAGTATTTTTTAAGATTTATTTTGCCAAAAAGTAATTATTTCAAGTTTGTATTTTTTCTTAAATATACTCTTAAAACAATTTTTTTTTAAAGTAATCATGTCGAAATCATTTTTCAAACTAATATATCATATTTTTTCTGGAGCCTACTCTTATTATTATTTATAGCCTTTATTTTATTTTATACAGAATCGTTGGAAGAAGTTTGATTGATATCGGTAAAGATAAACCGTGCACTCCTGTTGACTTATTTTTTTTGTTATTGGTTAGTATTACATTCTGTCATATAATTCAGACAATATTATATAGAGCTAAAAAAACTCATTCACACTATATTTACAGACGTAAATAAATTAAATTGTAAAAAAAAGACGTAAATGACAACAAATTTTTTTAAATTTATTTATTTTCATTGCTATTTACAAATGTACATTATAATATATTTAGTAAATTTGATCTCAGTTAGATGGAGTGAAACAGGCGTGTAGAGAAACTACCCATTGGTAGTACTCTAATGACGTTTTACATTAGCAGGTTTCGTGGCCATCTTCTTGACAACAAAATTATATCTTTAAAATATATAAATAAAAAAATGATTAATAATGAAACAAAATTAAAGTAAAATAACATCTTAAACATCCCCTGTTAGTAGAAATAAAAAAAACTAACTCTTTATATGTATTAAATTCATATGGCTGTAAGTTCTTATTTTTTTTTATCACTACTTGAAAAAACATTCCGATAAGTGAAAAAATTTGCATATAGATAAAACCCCCCCAATATTATAAATTAGGTTATAAATTTTGAATATTGAACCTTATTTACACAGGTTTTTAGCATTAATATATAAATGAATTAGATAACAAATTGCAACGTTGGTAAATTCAGTCAACTCTTGACTTGGAGAGCGATTACATAAATTTTAAACGTGATACGATAATTTGCGGATTAACAGTAATGTGCTAGATATAGCTGACCGATGGGTGAGATCACGGAAGGAAAGCTGGACACATGTTTAAAGTGATACTTGCATTACATAGCCTTCCTCATAACTAGATCCTTAACCACTACTTAAACTTCTTGGCCTCTATAATTTGATGCTGCGGATAAGTGCTATGTGAGCATATAAAAATGTAGGGTGGTCCTTAGGGAGAAAGCTGAGTGGACACTAGCACTTAGCAAATGCCTAGATTAGGAGATAAGGCAGAATACGTTTATCTACAGCTTGTCAACCCTTCCGGATCTTTTAGCTTTCGTTTCCATGATACTCTTATGGAGTTATGAAAACTAAAAAAATACAGAATTATGTGTCTGGTCATTACTAGTGTGAATGTATTACGTAGAGCTATTTCAAAGAAACGTTGAAATTAATCACCGATTAATCGATTACGAAATCTTGTACTAACAGGTATTTGTTTTTTCTAGCTAGAATCAAAACAAATGATAACTGATTTTATTAAATGTGTAAAAAAGATATACAAAAATAGAAAGTAGCTTCCAGTAAAGCAGAACAAAAAATGTATTTTAGGAAACGTTCAGTCAGAAAGCTGTTTATGCTCTCTTCCATCCCATATCAATATATTTCAAATTACGTCCTTTTATATAGGAGAAAAATCAGTTTTATATAAAGAAATATTTTCATAAAATAAAACCATTATTTTACATGGTTCACCTCACAGCGTCGGTCGGTCTGCTTTGTTTCAAGTATACCCACAGTTGGGCAAAAAGTAATTACAATTAAAATTTGTAGTTATTTGGAATTGCAAAAATGCGAAAAGAAATAATTTTACGGGCAATTACTACATGAACTACTGTCATTATGGAACCCCAATTACAATTATAAACTAAGACTATGTAATTACAATTACCAATTACATCGTAGTGTAATTGTTATTTTTATCCTAAATTTCAGAGTATTTGATATTTCAAATGGTATTATGGTAAATGGTATTCCATTTATAATTTTAATTCTAATTATTTGACTAAAACAAAACCAAGAAGAAAACATTAAAATCTGTTTTACAATAGCTCTAAAACATGAAAATATGTTTAAGATTGCAAGTTGTAGGATCTATTTATTTTATCTCTTCTGATTTCTAACATATTGGGGTCTCCTTATATGTTTTCGAAGATGCTGAAAATGATGATATAATCGATTTTATGATCACGCGTTTGGATATCGGTTTATTTTAACTTTTAGGATTTTAAAAATATTATTATTGATTCTTTTTCAATTTCAGCACCTTTGAAAACAGATAAAGGGACCCAGTATGTTAGAAATACGAAAAGGTAAAATAAATCGATGAGTAAGTGAAAAATCATGATTTAAAGATAAAAGACTTAACGGAATCAAATATGTTAGGAATCCGAAAAGTTCATAATTCATCGAAACCATAACGTGCTATTTAAAAATCTATTTTATATTGCGCATATATGAAAAATGTAACGATACCCTAATATGTTAGAGATCCGAAAAGTTAAAATGAAGTACATGGACCTTTTTGAAATAATATTGTGTAGTTATTTCCAAAGTCTACTCCTAAGAAATTGTTTTACATATGACTTATATCACATGTAGTTGTAATTGTTCTTACAATTACTGAGGGTTAAGAAGTAATTGTAATTTTAATTGTATTTGCAATTACTTAGCATCAGGAAGTAATTGTAATTGTAATACATAATTACAATGACAGTAATTGTAACTGCCTTTTACAATTACAGTAATTGTAACTGAGTCTTACAAATATAGTAATTGTAACTGCCTTTTACAATAACTCTAGTGTACTTTTTTCTTCAAAACCACCATTTTTTTATGTTTTTATTTTTTAATGATAATCTTAATTATGTAATTATTGTGCAACTGAGACACGTAATTGAAGATGTAATTAAATTACTCATGTATTTTTTATATCCTGCCATTTATGAGGAAACAAAAAACAACTTACTTTTTCTTAAAGAAATTTTGTTTGCTTACTTTACAGGTTTCGAATGTTGGTTTTTAGTGACTTTGAGGTTATTTAATACAATTGAAAATATTTATTTGTTATTTTACATCAGAAAAACCAGTAAATATGGTATATAATAACCATTAAATACATCTAGAGCAGTAATAAATATCTAAAATTATTATGTGTTCGACCTAGTATCCCTAGTAAAAAGTTTCATTTAAATTGGTGATTCCCCTTGTCAAGTTGGAAGAAAAACCTGAAAAGTTATTCTCCTGATAAAATTCAAAAAATATCAGAAAGAAAGATAATAATAAGAATCGGAACTTGGTAAAAAGTTAGAATAGGCAAGAATAAATGACATTATAAAATGTCATTTAATACCTATTAGAACTAAAATTCCTGACCTATTGCGTCATGCTAACTGTTAACACCGTCACACATTTACGAATACCTCCAATGTTGATAATCTGACAGTCATTCTGTTTAAGTGAGGCTGCTTGCTATCTTCAATGCTCTTAGAAGAAATCTGCAGTGACGAGACCGGCCTGGGATCTCAAAGCGCTTACAGGTAAAGGCATTGCTCAAACCTACGGAGCCTCAATGACTCTTAAAGTTTCCATCCATCTAATTCTTGCGCCATTTACAATTATATAAGTGATGGAGGATTAGAAGAGAGAGAGTCAAGTAAGAACATTCTTATTTCACAAAGAAATTTACTACAAATATATAGAGTGTTGTAGGGTTCAGAGTTGTAACTGAAAATATGAATGAAGAATCTCAAAACGAGAAAAAAATTTCTTAAAAAGTTGTGTCTGTTGACGCTTCGGACTCACGTCTAATAATTTCATTTTTATGAATTATTTAGTTTATTTATAATAAATTAAGATGAGTTACAAGTACTTTATTAATGAAATATAAACATTAACATTCATATTAAATGTGGTTCAGTGATATGAGCAGTAAGTCAAACTCACCATCGTCTATACACAGCAGAAATTGGCAAAGGGCTCTGGTGATGAGTTATTGTCACGCACTCCAGACCACCGGATTTTTCGTTTGGAGTGACATTAAGCAATAAAAAGAATATGCAATGACCTTAATTCTTTATAATGAAGTATAATTGAAATTTGCAGAACAATAAAATATATCCAGTGCCTTTCGGCCAGGGCTTCTGTGAAAGAAAGATGCTAAGCTTGCCTTAATGCTTAAGATAATCACTTTGAACAGCATTTAATATAAATTTCATTTATAAAGTAGTTGGAACAAATAATTATTTATTTATTAAACCTTAATACTCAACTAAGTAAAACAATCAAAATATTTTGACGTGAATATCTCTTAAGCAAAGTGTAAACAGACATTCTTTCGTTAGTAATTTTTTACTTCTTTGACATTCTTTATTCATATTTTCAGTTACGACCCTAAAACACTCACAACCCTAAACACAAGAGATAAGCATATGAAACCTAGGGATTTATAGTTTTATTTTTAATGAAAGTATTGGTTTTGAGTTTCATCATTACTATTCATTATTACATTTTATTTAATCTTTATTTTATTTTTTATAATATTTTATGCTGAGAGATTTTATTAATTGTTATCTATTTCTTATCAAGGAATATTTTCAATATTTTGTTGATACTTTCGATGGGTCGTAAGTAATTATTCATGATTGATTTTCTTCCTTCTTTTTAAATATTTTTTATGTTTAGTTTCAAGTATTTTTATTTTTA
This sequence comes from Halyomorpha halys, assembly GCF_000696795.3. Taxonomy (NCBI): domain Eukaryota; kingdom Metazoa; phylum Arthropoda; class Insecta; order Hemiptera; family Pentatomidae; genus Halyomorpha; species Halyomorpha halys. The sequence continues at coordinate 582,706 of NW_027106076.1, read as the reverse complement.
TTTTTTTGTATATCTAAATAAATTAATAGATTTTTTTTAGTATGAGTAATTATACACATTTAATTGCCTCAACTAATGCTAATACAAATCTAAGATTCGTTAATTTACACTTCCCTGTCTTTCAATTCAATGTAAACAATCATAAAATCGGTCCAATTATGATGTGATATGATCTGCGTCGGCAATATAATTATCTATATTTTTGTGTACATGCTTATTTCATTATTTTAATGTTCGAACGTTAAAATATTGTTTAGAAGTTTGAGTTTTCGAGTTATTCCAAAACTGATAAAAAAAAAAAAAAAAGCTCGATAGTTTTAGAGAAAATACGCGGGCGAAAGAAAGTATTGAGAACTAGGAATACACCAAAATTGTTATACTACTATATATAGTAAATAGTAAAATTATAGTTAATTAGTTTAATTTACAGTTAATAATGAGATACTACATAAAATGATATTTCAGTTAACGGAACAAATTTGTTACTTTTTAACTTTATTCCTTATGTCTTGTACTTTAAGCACGTGGAATTGGTACGCTTTTTGTATTTTTTACAATTGTTATCATACTAATTATAAATTAATCTGAAAAATAAGACTAAGATATAGCTAATTCGCAATTTAAATAATATTATTTTATTCCATGAATGACTTACAATTAGTGTAGTTTTGTAATTGAGATTAATTGTGTGAACCTATAACAAAGACCTGAAAATGGCTTTTAACGACGAAACATAGTTAAAATGAAATAATTAAACTTGATCATTTAAGTGGTGAAGTACTAAAGCTTTTATTCAGTTTCATTATCCCAGTTATATCTCCAGTATACCTTCATCTTAAAATATTTTTCTCAGGACCCCGAGCTTATAAAAGATTTTTAAACATTAAGCTAATTAACAATACTAGTGGCAATTGAAATTTATATAAGTCTTAAAATCAATCATTGTGATGTCTGATACCAACATGAGAATATAATATGGAAAGTAAACACCTCAAGCCCTCTGGGAAAACGTACTGAAGTTCAAGTTTTTTAAGGGGTGCGAAATTTCAGGATCTATTCAATATCACGGTTTTATCTGACAGACTCACATCTTGAAGAAAATCATTTCAACGATTAGGCGAGATTTCAAAGACCACGTTCTTTATAATACGTTTGTTGAAACCTCATTCGCTCAAATATTGTACTACGGACAGCAAATATATTGTAAAATAAAAACACGTCAGTGGCTTTTAGAAAATTGTCGATATCTGCGTTTTCTTTGCCCTTTTAAGGGCGAATCGCTAAAAACTGGGTTACAAAGGCTATTTATGGCATGCAAAAAATAGAAAGGAGAACGGAAGCACAGAGTATAGTATTACAAGCAAGAAAAGATAAGATGATGTAAAATAAACGTAAGGCGAAATGGATTAACACACATAACGGACTTTTTGGAATGCCGCCATGTGACAGGTGGGATATACGACAGGCCGACGGGTGGATTCTCTACCAGTTATCTACCATCTCTGCGTTTTTAGAACTTCAAGAGTTTTCTAGTGAATAAATCAGTCGTCAAGAGTTAGTAGGGTGCCTTTTTTTATATTATTATTATAATTTAATTGCTGGGAAAGAAAAAAAAAACATTCACGATGTCTACCTACAACGAGAACTCGTAGTTGTAATAAAAGGTGGTGACCAGGGGAAAAAAAATTACTGAGACATTTCATTGGGTTTACCAACTAGATTTCACTAATTTTTAAGAAGTTCCTGACAGTTAGTATTGCAGGTGATCGGAATCAATTAGAAAATTAACACCATGCGTAGACCAAGAAACAATGACGGGATTACTAAGGACTAGTTTGACGATAACTTAAGCAATAATAGCTTCTTCTTCCCCCACTCCTCCTGTACTTTTTTAACTGTATATTTTACGTATTTAAAAAAAAAAATTACTCTTGCCATTGTTACTTATTTTTTATTCTTATCATTCTTTATTCAAGTTTATTTCATATTGATACTATTTTATGTCTTCCTTCCTTTTATTTATATGTAATTTCTTATCACTTTATTTTTACATAATATTTATCCTAACTTAAATCACCTTATTGTATCTTATTGTTGTAATATTCTCAGTTTTTTTTTGTATCTTTTTAGCCCTGATGA
>NW_027106076.1:578028-580202 GCF_000696795.3 Halyomorpha halys | reverse complement strand
CATATTTTCAATTTCCATATTGAAATCATGTTACATAGTTTAAAATTGTTTAACACCTAACTTATTTAAATTATTGTCTTTCACTATTGGTGCATTCATCTATCTCTCTAGCACACACCAATGCTCTATATTAGGACATTACCTCCTTGGTTATGTTGAAATAACAATTTCAACATGCGCAGTATGCTGTTTTGTTACCTTCCTATTAACATGTCCAAATTTAATCTATTGTACAATTTTAGTTTAAGTGTTTGTTTTGATTTGGAAATTTTTAAATATTTATTAGGCAAATCAATAATGAAGCGATGATCTTACATAAATAAGAGAAATCTTTTGGATTTATTAAAAGACTTACTTTCCCCTTTCAAAAAAAATGAATTCGCTGATTTTTGTATCTGACCCAATTTATGTTACTGCAAAAAGAAATTTCCACGTTTTTATGCAGGAATCCGCCGACTTCGCTCCTTGATGGGCAGATAAAAAAAAAATCAGGACCTATCATCAAAAGGACAGATTGAGGATTAATAGCCCGTGATGCTGAATGATCAGAGTTGCAGAAAGGTCATCTCAATTAAAGAAGAGGAATGTGAGCTTGGACTGAGCAATTTTGTATTCATGAGTTTTCATACGGAGGCATTTTAAATGAACTACGATTGGGCATGCTGTTCAAATCTGTCCTCATGGTGAGCACACTTCTTCTAATGGAATATCTTTATTTGATCGACAACTTATTTTCATATTAATTTTGGATTAATTACTGAGTGCCAAAAATGACGCAAGTGTACTATTAATTAAACAAGTGAGGACTCAATTCAAACATAACATTTTATAATATTCTTTTCAAAATATTTATAAATAAATTCAACAGTCCATATCTGGGTTGTGATATATGGACTAAAAGATTAATCCTTAATACAAGAGAAATCTCTCATATTTATCATAAATCAAAATAGATTTATTTATCAAAATGAACTGTAACTTTAAATAGGCAGATATCCATGTCATAAAAATGTACCGCAGATAATGTTTACGAAAAATCAAGATGATAATATTTAAATCATTATTTATGAGCAAAAAAAAAATTAAAAACACACGCATATTCATAACAATAATATACAACGCTGACATAAATATTCTTATATTATTCCATGAAGGATCTAAAGTTGCCTATATTTTGTATATATAAAAAGAAATCTCCCAGATTCGATGACTGTAAAATTACCTGATATCTTATTCGAGCAAATAATAGAATGAGTAAAGCAAGGACATACGGCTGAAAAACTTGAGATATATTTTCATTCTTTTATTAATCTCCAAATGATTGAAGAGCAAGCTTACCTTGAACAGTGAAACGTTTTGTATGAATGTTTACTTTCACTCTCTCCACCAGAAAGAGACATAAAGGTTAAATGAAGAAGACATTATATCTAGTGGCAAAGAATGCCGCACACAAGTGAAAGAGAAAATGGGCTAATGTTTACTATATTCCCAGCCCAAGGCACGGCCCACTATAGAGGACGGACTTACACAACCGTTAAAGGAAGATGATTGAGCCTCATGACAATTCTATTTGTGCCACGAAGTGATTAGCTCAGGAGCATAACGGTAGCCGATCTGTTGCGTTAAGGTGTAACGCACCTACCGTTAAAGTCACCGGACAGCATGTGTAGTCCCAGCGGTACGGGCCGTGAAAGGCCAGCAGCCATCTTATTGTAAACATTGCTGGCAAAAAATGATACATGACACGGAAGGATTCCGTCTGCCCATGAGGTAACGATTCATCACGCGTCTGCTCGAGAATTAAGTTCCTTGCGGTAAAATTCACTGCAGTGCAGAAGTTCTGAAAAACAAAAATACCTTTATCTAACCATGAAAACTAGTGCAATGACAAGGCATGACTGAATTGTATCTTCACCACTATATTGTTAAATATAGACATTAAATATTAATATAAATTATAAATTGGACAGCATCAAGATTAAAGATTTTCGGAAAAGTAGAGAGTGCACTGGAGTCTACCTAAAAAAATATTTTACACCTAGTGAGTCTTAATTAGTCCTTGCCCGTTTCAGAACAGACTTCTAAATTATTCACTGTGCCAATACCCAAAATAATTCTCCGAAAGAGTTTACAATAGAATAACTCTCATTTAAAAAGTTTTCAGTAAAGTACAT
>NW_027106076.1:576362-576608 GCF_000696795.3 Halyomorpha halys | reverse complement strand
ATGAGTTGGGCCGCTGCGGCGGCCTGGTCCATGGCTTTGTCTGCATTCATGGTTGCCGAGTATATGGCTATATCATCAGCATAAGCAGATATTTGAGCATCGTCAAATTTAGTCCCGACTATGTGGGCAGTGGTATATATTGAATAGAACCGGCGCAAGGACCGAACCCTGAGGGACGCCACAAGTGACGGGCTTGGGAGTGGATATAAACAGTTACATTCTGTTATAATCATTTATTATTTCTTG
>NW_027106076.1:566858-575572 GCF_000696795.3 Halyomorpha halys | reverse complement strand
GTTGAGAATAATTTTAAATCAACATAATTACAGGTTCAGAGGAAGTTTTATTTTTTTTAATCCGCATTTAAGCCTTACCAATGAAAATAAGACCTAACTAATATAAAATACTTCCTCTTACTATATTATTCATACACAAACAGTGAAAATAAAAAAGAATAATGCTGTTTCAAGTAAATCAAAATTTCCATTATCCTCCCGGATGAACGACTTTTTATAATTTTTCATTGAAATAACATTAAAAAATTATAAAAATATACTGGAGAAATGAAAAACTGTTGTTCAAAGCTTATATTCGAGTTGCATTACCATTTATTATATAATAGTCGACGATCAATACTGCCATTTTGATACGGAACTAAGACCCTTCCGGTCTGATAAGTTAAAAAATGTGAACGAATAAAATAACTTATTCGCCGAACGAAGAAGTTTGGCAGGCTCGTATTAACATAAATGTTAATATTTCACTCACCAAATTTTTATATAACACTTTTATAATCATAATATCAACATTGGTTATATTTGTCTGAATTATATAATGAATAAAAAATATACATTTTTTCAACTCAATTTTTTATTCTCACCTGTCAAAAGACCAGAAAGTCAGCGAATTCATAAGTTAAAAATAGAGCAATAAAGATATGACAGAAGGGAAGGAAAGTAATGTCTGGCTCCAACTCTCGATTTTTCGAAATAAAAAAAGGTAAGGAGGTCCCTCTTCCAGTTTTAAAGTCTTCTATGAGTATTGTCGGGCATGAGGAATATGGCCAAGCCTTGAATGCTGATGTAAGTATCATAATTAGCAGTGAAATCTAATGTAGTGGGTCCACGTAAGTTCGTTAACTAAAGGCTTATCACTGTAACATGTAAATATATGTACGTTAAGTAATATTATTAGCAAACCATGCTAAATGAATAACCATGCCAACTAATAATTCTAGTTATAGTAGATATATCATAGTTCGAAGATTTATGTCAAAACCAGATAATGTCTCGACATCGTCTGACCTCATTCCCACCGCAGATTTTGGAAGATATCAAATTTATGTATAATTTTTTGCTGCATTGTAATGTTTTGCTAATTTCCAGGCTGTTGACCATTGTTCAAATAGTGTGTATGCCAATGAATAATATATATTATTAGAAACTAAATGAAAAAATTAGTCAATTGGTGAGATGTGAAGATGATGTGAGGGTCGCCATTTGTGTTTGTAGAAGACGTAGAAATGTTGAATAATAATTATATATCTAATAAGAAATAATGGACTTATAAACATATAATGAATAAAAAATAAATAAATATTCAATATAATAGTTTAATGAGAAAATAAAAATGTTAGTTTAAATTAATATTAGTATTAATAAAATTTTAATACATTATTTCATTTTCAGAAGTTTCACTCAATTTTTTCCCCATAGTTTAATAATTGATAAATAAAATATTACCAAAGAAATTTCGATCTATTCGTTAATATTCATTTTGGTAAAAGGGTGAAGTTACCTTCTCCATAAGTTACCTTCCTCCTTCTCCTACAAAACAATTTCGACTGAAAAATTTCATATTTACTTATTTGGGGCTTTTTGGCTGCTCTCCAGAAGGTCTAAACCATAAACAAGTGGCAGTCAACCTTTTTTTCATAGGGGCCGCAAACAAGTCATGGTGTCGCGGGCCTCATAATTTTTTTTTTAAAATTAGATCATGATTTCTTAGGTTTTCGCGATTTTTACAAATCGATTTAAACAACTATGTATGTATGAACGGATTCATCGCTTAAATTTAAACATTTTTTTGTCATTTCCTGACGTTTCAAACACGTTGCAGTGTCAGTGGACATAAGCAGTAGTTTAATCCAAAGTATTTATTTTTAAAAAAACAAATTCAAAATTAATGAACTATTTACTGTATTTATTGATCTGGTAAAATAATTAAAAATATATAAATTTAAATATTATAGTTCATTAATGTTTAAAATTTTACGTATTCAAATTTACTAACTTTTATTAATATTCTATCTCGATACATAAATAATTGTAGAAAACCGGTCTTGCTCGCTCGATACGGAACTAAAAACCTACAATACAAGACATCGCTAATCCAAACAATTTCCCGTATTTTTGAAATATTCTAATGTCGTATTGCCGTGATATAATCAGACGTCTGCTGTAAATTAAAAGAATAAATTGCCATATATTGTGCCAATAATAGCACTGCACACCGCGGCGCAGTAGTGTTATTTAGTATCTATTTTATCAGCGCGCATTTAATTTTTCTAATGGGGGCGAAATTCAAAATAGTTTAAAATAGAATAACACTAGATGGTCAACTCCTGTAGTTCTCCTGTAGCCCTCCTGGGGCCCACCCAGCCTCTTAAATTGGGTACCCTTAATTCGGTAAAAATCTGGCGGTCAAGCGTGATTCTGACTAAATCACCTCCTCGCACAACCGTTGGTCTAGTAACAGTACTTCTTTACAAAGTACTGAACCCCTGACCCTTAATGGGTTGTAGCGGTAAAGATTTAAATTTAATTTTAAACACCAGATGGGCCAACGGCAAAATACCGGCAGGCTGCTGGTTGAGCTTAGCTGGTCTTAAGTGTTCTTTTTTAAACCTCTTGTAGTGAGTACGAGAGTCTTAGGTTTATACTCTAGTAAAAATAACTTAGTAATACTGAATTAGAAGCAAGCCTAGACTAATTTCAGTCAATAAGTCCTTATTAAAAGTTTGAAATACACAATAACAAAACGTTTACGACTCACTGAGCGTCTGTAGTAGAGCTAATATAAAATGTAAAATTTTTCAAAAATGGCCACGGTATATTTTTATGTTTATTGTCAATAACTCCTAATGTATTACAATTACGTGAAATATTATTGTAAACTATTTTGTGATACATATAAATGAGATTCATTTTCAGCTTAAATAGAGTTCTTCATGTTCAATAATTTCCAACACCAATATTTCTTTTTTCTAACCATCAATAATTAACATTTTGCGAATTTATTTTGGCAAATATTATGATAAGTACTATATTTAGGGAGAAAGTAATAAACCTCTTTATGTAAACTACTTATGTATTTTATGTTTTAAACTATTTACGAATGGTGCATTTAACAACCTTTTATGTTTTTTAAGGTCCTGATTACGAATTTGAACTTTAATCCATTATTTTTTTCTGATGAATCCTTTTATGATCACCATTTGGTTAGACTATTTTCCATCTCATAATTTTTCCTTGCGATCAATTCAAAACCATATTTAAATTCAAAAGTCATTTTCTCTTCTTTAATTTAGTATAAAATGGTACATGGTTTTTAACTTAATACCAAAAAACTATAATTTGCCTTTTATATAGAACTTCTCCTAAACATCCTCTCTACATCTATCTCCATCGAGATCCCTTCCGTGTCCTCATTCCACTGAAACCCATTAAACTACAAGCGGTTTCTCCTAAATGATGCCCCGAAAAAACAAAACAAATAAATAGGGACTTTAATCTTTCTTAATTTAGGATAGGTTTATGTTGTTTTAATAAATACATGGTTTTCATGACAGCGGAAAAAACCTGCAAAAAAAAAATTATAATTTCGGGGGATTATTAAATATTGTGAGGAATAATTGGAGGTCAAAAAGTTGACATTCGTATCCAGCACCCCCAAAAACGTAAATGATCAACTTTTTTAAAACTTCTCCAAACCTTTCCATGAGGTAAAAGTACAAAATATATGGAGGTAAATCAAAAAATATAACCTTATAGTTAACGTGTTATTTCTCCTTGTATTCCAAAGATGGGTTTGCACCGGAGATGAAATTAGGCAGAAAAATGCACATAAAAGTGAGGCTGAATTTCAGTCTAAATCTAGTCATTTCCAAATGTTTTTCACTCTTATAATGTTTCACGAACCTCTAAGTTGAATATCAGGATTGAAAATTTGAATGCGAATTGAAGTGTTTAAAGAGTTATTTTTGTGGGTTTCAACGTTTTTCTCTGCCCTTCCCCTTCCCAATCACCTTTTTTGTATAGATTGTTTAATAAATTAATTTTTTGTTTACCTTTTCGTAAAAATTAGAAATTAGAACAACAAATTAAATATATACAAGAGAATGAAATGTATATACATTTCATTCTCTTGTATATATTTAATTTGTTGTTCTAATTTTTCTAGGTCAGGGAAAAAAAAAAAAAAAAAAAAAAACCTTTTCGTATGAGAGGAAACTAAGATCTAAGTGACAAAGCTCTACTACTCATGCTTTTTATATAGTTTATTTCATATTCTAACGAAATACATATATTCTTTATAACATACGACCTCAACATTCCAATCCATAGTTCTGTTTACCTAACTAATCTATTAATCTAATATAATCTAGCTTAAGATTTATAAATTTAATGACATGGATCCTTTAAACGTTTATATACGCCTGTTATTTCCACTTAATACGCATTCAAACTCGTAATTAATAAATGGGAATCACGAAATATTTTATATAATAAATTTATATTGATTTAAAATAATTATTGTTCCACGTGAAGAAAAGGTAATGCAGGTGACGAGAGACAAACCCTCCCTCCTCTATTTAGATATACTAATCAGTATATTAGATATAATTTTAAAACAACACTTTATTCCAATCAAATTTTAATACTAATTATTATCCATCAGTTATTTGGTATTAATAATTCACAAATCAGGGCTAGTATGTCCATAAAGTACAACGGAATTACAGTTTGTGTTAATAGATTGCGTTTGGTCTCGTATGGGATCTATTTAAGAACTTTAACGATTTTTCCACCATTGATGGAAAGCTAATAAACCTCTCACGACATACGGCATCCAGTTGTCACTCACTTTTACAGTCAACAAAAGCATTCCAATTTAGAAATCAATGCTATTTCGCTAACCAAAGTGAAAATACGTCATTCACTTTTCAATTCTATCCCATACGATAAAGGGAGAAATATCCCATACAGCTGGCGAGACAGTCTACTTTGTGAATTACTGTTTTTTTTTATTAACCTACTATATGCTGCTATTTTATGGTTAAACGTTAAAAGGTATTGAGTGATTAAACGCTGGACTATTTTAGTAATTATTCAATGTTTCAATAAAAAAAGTACGAAAAATAATATTATCAAGATTATAAGAGTGTAGTCGTGGAAATGATTATTACAGCTTCTGTAGAAAACTGCAAAACCTGGGCATTGTGGTAAACAGCTGTAGTTTAATAAAGGGACTATTAGTTCTCAATTATTACCAGAGATCGGATTTCAGGGCAATTGCATCTTTTGTTCCCAAGCTTCAAGTTCCGCCAAACCTCGACAGAAATTTCAATCGTTATGAAAAAAATCCACGTCTTAAGTTATTTTTTTTTTTGTACTAGCTCATATCTAATTCAATCTTCAATTGTATTCCGAACAGCTTTCTCTTCACTCTCATGAAAACCCACTCTTAGTCCAATTATTGGGAGTAGCTCCATTTATTAATAATAAGCGAATTAAAGACGCCCGGATTCCAGAACAATTGCTTGGAGAAAACAGCGCATGGAAAGAATGATCATTGTACTAAGTATAGCATAATGATAATCGTGTTTCGTTAGCGGAGAGTTAGTCAAATAGAAATAATTTCAGGACCAACATTACGATTGCTTTCTAAGGACGTGCCAACAAACAGTTTAAGATCCCACACTCTTCAGTATGACAATGATCTTTCAAACCAAAAAACTGCTGGAGACCGCTGACATCTTAAACTGTCGCAAAGGTATTACATCATATTAAACTTGCTATGTATTGAGAGTAATGGGCTAAGGAGAAATTAGGTTTAATTAAAGAGATATTTCGAATATTGATGATAGCAGTTGCCGGCTCATAAATATGCAGAAAAGAAGGCTTTGGCGAGGATATCTACTCAAACTTTCAGAACAGCCTAGGTCAGATTGGCTTCAAACACTAAATGTCCCCATTTTTTTCCCCCGATCCCTCTAAAACTGAAAATGAAATATGAATTAATTCCTTTATTTGTTCCTAAAAAACAGAGGTCAATAAAATGGATGTCACTTTATTTTTTCCATATCAAAGTTCTGGTCAACGGCCAAATAATAAAATAGTAGAAAAGAAAGTAGGGAGGAGGAAGCAGATTTTTAGCAACGAGGAGAATGAAATGGAATCGATCTGGGGGGAAACCTCAGGACCGAGGGCGAGAACTAAGTTTTCTGGTATTTTTATTTCTTCTACTTTTCTTTTTTTTAAAAATAGCTGAAACTTTTATTGATAGACTGTTTCTTCTATTTATGATTATTTGTATTAGTTTTAATTCTTAATTGTATCGGTTATCTATCTCTTCCTTAGTCGAAATTCCCTAAAATGTGACAGCGGAAAACTTGGCACAAGAAATAGGGAATAATTCACTCCAGTAAATGTGTATTCAACTTTGGCACTAAGTAGCCTATTTGCCGAGTACGGGTTTGCATACCAAAAAGGGTTTTACTTATATAAAATAATGGTCTTGGGTTTGTCTTGAAGACAAAGGAACTATAAAACTGAATACAACGATGTTGATAAACTCTACTAAGGAACTAATTTTCAAAATTAATATGAAATTGAAATTGAAATAATGTCGATGATATAGATAAGGGAGAAAGTGCATTTGAACTGGTAGATAGGACTAAGTATTTACGTTTTATTGTAACTTCGAAAAAATTATATTGATAAGGAAATAAAATCGTGGTTAAAGGTAGGAAATTCTTGTTTTTTTTTTTTTTTCAAATTTCGAAATTCCTCAACTCGCGCATTCCGTTAAAAGTTAGAATTTAAAAAACGATTATCCTTCCCACTGTTCTTTACGGATGCAAACGTCTTACACTAAGGGAGGAACAGCACCTTAAGATTTTTGAAAATAAAGTATTACATAAAATATCTGGATCAAAAAAAGGATGAGTTAACTGGAGAATTAAGAGGTCTACACAACTCTGAATCGAGGAAATATAATTCAGCATATATAATTATGTATATACCATATCATGCCGTTTTTCAATTTCAGACCCTTTTTAAATTTAACTATCTTAAAGTCTCCTCTTCCCGTTTTAAGTGGTGGGTCTTAACTGGGCGGGTCCGGCGGGGAAGGATTGCTTTTTGTGTGTTATATAATTTTAATATTGCAGCGAGTAAGATGGGCTTTTAGGGTTTTGGGACTTATCCCTAAAATGTTAATAAACACGAATAAACGTTCGAGTGGTAAACCGAAACGTAGATGGGAAGATTGCATTAAAACTGGATTAGTAGATGTATGTACAGTACAGATGTATGTAGAGAACAATAAGGTGGATTGACTTTTATTTCGTGGCGGTTCAATGGAAAGAAAACTTACCATTCCACCATGGCTAGAATAAACTGATTACCTCTGTAAGTCCGAAACCAAATCACCGAGGATCTTTAGTGATTTTAGTCAGCTTCCGAAGCAGAAGACAATAACGAAGCAAAAAAAAACTATAGTAGCATAATAATAATCTTACAAATAATTATATTAAAATAATGTACGATTTGTCAAAAAGGAGGATTGGAAATTATTGCTGAAAATGAATAAATGAACCTTGATATTAGAAGTTGCCTACAGCAAAGAAAGCGGAAGAGTAGAAAATAATGAGAGTTTCCAAGAAGTTTGCATTATACCTGTTTCGTAGCATCCTTTTCTTCTTCCCACTCTTCCTCCTTCGGCTTCTCTTGTTCTCATCTTCACGGGCATAGCGTCACAAGAAAGGGTTTGAAGAGAGGCACGTAACTGTACGCTGGTTACTCCATGCCGTTTAGGTAACTATCATGATGATACAATCGGTGCAGGGATAGGTTCTGCTATTGATTGAATTGTAATTACTTTATAAGATGTACAATCGTGTAACAAGGAGGAAGAAACAAACTGCAAGCTGTTCCATTGATGGTGGAACTGTTATAAGAAATAACTTTACCAATTGAATGAAGGTATCCGAGGCATTGATTGCTTTGGCTTCAGCATTCTCATATAAAGGAACTCTTGATTGTTGGATAATGCAATGAAGACACGGTTTTGCGTCATTTCGTTATACAGCCAGGATTGTTTAACCATTTGTTTGTAATATTTCTTTTGAAAAATGCAACATAAAAAAAAAAAAGTAAGCAAAAGATCAACTTTGGAGAACACTGAAAAGGATGAATAGTTCATAATAATCATCATTAGTCTAATTTAGTTTTACAGATTATAGGTAACTTGGAAATCAGATAGCAACAAAAAAACAAAAATGAAAGTTTGTTACTATTAAAATGAAGATTTTTGGGCACAATTATTTAGACCATCTTCAGAGCTAAATATGGATATGGAATAACGTGAAATTACAGAAGTGACAAAAAAAATCACAAATAATATTAAGACAATTGAGGAAAATAAATAGTTGTAAGAACGCGTGAATAAGAGAAAGTTAGTATAAAAAAAAATACATGAGAAAAAAAAAAAATTAATTGAAAAATAATAATGATAATTATAGGGAAAAAAAATAAGAATAAAACAAATAAAGAAAATTAAATAATAGAAGAAAAGAAAAAGAAAATCGGTTTCACGTCTGTCGGGAATTTGGGTAAGCAGGGAAGATGTTTATGGATAAAAAGTGCTTTTGTCTAAAATCATATTTTGAAATAAATCTTGAGTTGAGGCAAAAAGAATTTTATATTTTTTGTACAACGCCCAGCAA
>NW_027106076.1:564521-566808 GCF_000696795.3 Halyomorpha halys | reverse complement strand
ACTGATTACCTCTGTAAGTCCGAAACCAAATCACCGAGGATCTTTAGTGATTATAGTCAGCTTCCGAAGCAGAAGACAATAACGAAGCAAAAAAAAACTATAGTAGCATAATAATAATCTTACAAATAATTATATTAAAATAATGTACGATTTGTCAAAAAGGAGGATTGGAAATTATTGCTGAAAATGAATAAATGAACCTTGATATTAGAAGTTGCCTACAGCAAAGAAAGCGGAAGAGTAGAAAATAATGAGAGTTTCCAAGAAGTTTGCATTATACCTGTTTCGTAGCATCCTTTTCTTCTTCCCACTCTTCCTCCTTCGGCTTCTCTTGTTCTCATCTTCACGGGCATAGCGTCACAAGAAAGGGTTTGAAGAGAGGCACGTAACTGTACGCTGGTTACTCCATGCCGTTTAGGTAACTATCATGATGATACAATCGGTGCAGGGATAGGTTCTGCTATTGATTGAATTGTAATTACTTTATAAGATGTACAATCGTGTAACAAGGAGGAAGAAACAAACTGCAAGCTGTTCCATTGATGGTGGAACTGTTATAAGAAATAACTTTACCAATTGAATGAAGGTATCCGAGGCATTGATTGCTTTGGCTTCAGCATTCTCATATAAAGGAACTCTTGATTGTTGGATAATGCAATGAAGACACGGTTTTGCGTCATTTCGTTATACAGCCAGGATTGTTTAACCATTTGTTTGTAATATTTCTTTTGAAAAATGCAACATAAAAAAAAAAAAGTAAGCAAAAGATCAACTTTGGAGAACACTGAAAAGGATGAATAGTTCATAATAATCATCATTAGTCTAATTTAGTTTTACAGATTATAGGTAACTTGGAAATCAGATAGCAACAAAAAAACAAAAATGAAAGTTTGTTACTATTAAAATGAAGATTTTTGGGCACAATTATTTAGACCATCTTCAGAGCTAAATATGGATATGGAATAACGTGAAATTACAGAAGTAACAAAAAAAATCACAAATGATATTAAGACAATTGAGGAAAATAAATAGTTGTAAGAACGGGTGAATAAGAGAAAGTTAGTATAAAAAAAATACATGAGAAAAAAAAAATTAATTGAAAAATAATAATGATAATTTATAGGGGAAAAAAAGAATAAGAATAAAACAAATAAAGAAAATTAAATAATAGAAGAAAAGAAAAAGAAAATCGGTTTCACGTCTGTCGGGAATTTGGGTAAGCAGGGAAGATGTTTATGGATAAAACGTGCTTTTGTCTAAAATCATATTTTGAAATAAATCTTGAGTTGAGGCAAAAAGAATTTTATATTTTTTGTACAACGCCCAGCAAAGAAAATTATATAAATTGATCCGTGGTATATATTTGAAATAAAGGAGTTGTTTCTGAAAAAGGAAGTATCTAGAGACACAAACCTTGTTAACAATAATTTTTGTAGCTACCACGATAGACGCCGGGACCGCGGTAGCCATGGGGTAAAGCGCGTGGTTAATAACTCCAAGGACCCGAGTTCTAATCGTTTTCTGTTACACTGTAGCAGTGAGTCAACTCCTGTGGGTTCACCCAGCCTCCTAAATTGGGTACCCTTAATTGGGTAAAAATCAGGCGCCCGAGCGTGTTTCTGACCAAATCACCTCCTTCCACAACCGTTGGATTGGTAACAGTACTTCTTTACAAAGTACTATATATAGCCTCAATAATACAATGTTAACATATGAAATAGATTTTGAAGATCATTTTGTACTAAAAGGTATTTTTGATTAAACATCATAAAGAATCAACATCTAATAATTTTATTTAATGATAGCAACAAACATTTTTTGAGAAAAAACCTTCAGATTCCTAAAAGTCATCAGACATTTGAGTTTTATATATATATTTTACGTAATACATACTTCAGAGGAGTTTTCTAACATAATAATAAGATTATTATTATTAAAAGATTATTATGGAAGCACTAAATTAGATTTTTTTATTTATAATGTTGATCTGTAACAATTCTTTAGCCTGAATCAGTTTTAGTCGTACAATACATTACACTTTATATATATAAATACTTAATAAGGCTATAATCTCACTAATTTATGATAACCAGTTTTTAAATAGAGGCAATGCTGTTCAGACTAAACTCAACACATTTCAGCTTGTCTTAGATAAGAAAGACACAAAACCAGTTTTCCAAAGGTACATCAAATAACCAGAAATGGGCATTGACAAAACACCTCTTCAGATTCAAAACCGGTTCACAACCGAAATTCTTCACATATCTGCATCGATGTGTAATATTTC
>NW_027106076.1:559764-562534 GCF_000696795.3 Halyomorpha halys | reverse complement strand
TCTTTATATCAGACCTAGACTAGGGATCCTTAAGTGCTGAAAGTTTTAGTTTAAAAAATAAAATAAAGTAAATAATTACCCCATAAATTCAAATTCTACAATTCAAAGATAAAAGGTTATGGTATTTAGGTTACCTGTTACTGGGCGTCCCTTAAGCAGTGATATTTCGTATCTTCAAAAATTAATGCTTCATTCATAAAGCATTCCTGAAATCAGGAAATATGATATTGGTATCCTTTAAAACGATGGTTAAGGCGAGATGTTTCTCGAATGACGCCTTGATTTTTAAAAGACGTACAATTGTATTGATGACTATTTCGGTGTTGAGCGACAAAACACTATTCATCATAGAAGTTTAATTTTATTTTATTACCAACAAATAAAATACCATGAAGTAATATATAAAAATGTTTTTGATGATAAAACGTACTATTTGATGAGTGGCGATAAAAGCAGCCGTGCTTTGTTCTTCCATTTATTTAGCGACTAAATGTTGAAATTGAATACTTTTTAGATTTCTCTTCAGATAGTAAGTCGTGAAAGAGACTTGGGGTTATTAAAGAGGAGAAATTTTAAAGTTCTTTTCGACAATTACGATAAGAAGACGGAGCGAAAGGCGAAAAGTCCTTTTCAGTGATGTATCACTACTTTCGTTACTCGATACTGGAGAAGAATGGGGTTGGCAAGTGAAAACCTGCTTTTAAAATTTGAATACATTAGGAGTTTCATATTCCTCCCACTTTAAAAAACAAAACAAAAAGAGTTAAATTGTAGGAAGATAGTCCGCGTGGCGGTCAATAAAGATATCAAAATAGTAAAAGAAAACTATTTATTGTTAACCAAGGTTTCACCCCATTTTCCAGGGCTTGGTCAGGGTGACAGAATGCTGATCTTATCAAACCTTGGTTAATCATAAATAGTTTTCTGTTACTATTTTGATACCTTTGTTGAACGCCACCTGGACTATCTTCCTACAATCTACTTCATACGGTCAACTATATTCTTCCAAAAAGAGTTAAAGTTTTAATTTTGAATTTGTGTCAATTGAATGTCTTTGAATAAAAATAATGATCTTTAAATCTACATTTGAGTATGGCAGAGAAAGGATTGTGTAAAAATATTTTTTTAACCATTATTTATGTTAGTTACGCTAACTAATGTGTAAATTATTAAAAGATGGTTTATCATTTAAATTTATAATTTAATAAATTAGGAATAATAAACAATAATACGAGTATCAGGTGTGTCCAAACATATGATTTTCCTCACCGCTTCATTTCTTAACTCTAATAAAAAAAATTGATACCAGTATCATCGCTACTAACAGTCTCATCAAAAGAGTCAACTAAAATAATAAAATAGAAAAATTTCTTGTTATTTAAAAAAAAAAAGAGAGAGTTGGACGGGTTTCTTTGTGAACCACTGCAAAGCATTAATACTTTACACCTCATAATAAATAACTTTAAACTAATACACTAAAAATTAAAAAGTCAAATACATCATATCTTTGTTAATAGCGATAACGACATACATTTTTGATATATCAATACCACAGAAAATGAAAAAAATAAATATATTTGCAAAATCCAAAACATTCACTCTCACTTTACGGTTTAAACAACAAAGAACAAACCTATCACTCTCCAGTTAAATTTGTGATTAGGAAAGATGGGAAATTTTTGATAAAATATCAGTGCTTACATGGGTTAGTTCCTTGTTGGTAAAAAATAAAATAAAAAGTCAAATACATCATATCTTTGTTAATAGTGGTTTTTTACTTCCAAAATACCGTAGGGAATTCAAGATTAGTACTCATGCTGAAAACGAAAAATTAATATATACTCATAGAATCCAAAATATTCACTCTCACTTTACGGTTTGAACAACAAAGAAAAAATTTGGTTTGGTGTCTACCTGTCTGTCAGTCAAATTTGTGGTTGATGAGGTTGATCCAACCTTTAGTCCGATTTTGGTAAAATTTTTAGTGCGTGTATCCCATATCGATTTTATCAAATTCTGTTAACTACTTTCTCTTACGCATGTGTGGACGTATTTTCATAAACGCTGCTATATGTTAAATCTAGAAAAATCAGTCGCATAATTTCGGAAAAATATGGGGGGTGGTTGATTTACGATTTTAAATTTTTAGATTCTATGCATCTTAAAAAGTATAATCTTGAATTTTGCGAGGGAAGGAGGGAGTAATTTTTTTTATACAAAAGTTCATTATTGAATATAGCATACCGAGATCTGTTCAAAAATAATTATCCTAACAACGTATCAAGAGCACATTATCCATGACAGTTGTCATTCGCACTCGTGTGGAATATCTCTAAAAATTAATAGTAAATAAAATTTAAAAATAAATCCATTCCATTCGCATTATGATTTCTTAACTATAGTTATCTGATTGGTCAGTTTTGGTATAGTTAACTATTCTTATGAGTCTATGTTATGGGAACATAATACCCTATCTTATCCTTAGTCTTAATATTGAGTAAATGAGCTCACAACACAATAATTGATTGATTATAAGAGTAGATAAGAGATATTAAAATTATTGCGGTAAAATACACAATATTTAAAGTATAAAATTATTATTATTGATTGTTGTTGTTGTTGTTGTGGTTGTTGGTTGTTGTTGTTGTTGTTGTTGTTGTTATTGGTTGGTTGTTGTTGTTTTTGTTGTTTTTCTGCTAAATATTATTGTCGTAGTTTAAAAAACGTGGGTGGTGGAGAGAGAGAAAGAGAGGAAGTTTTCGTAGGAAGT
>NW_027106076.1:553373-559714 GCF_000696795.3 Halyomorpha halys | reverse complement strand
TGTTTTTGTTTTTGTTTTTGTTTTTGTTTTTGTTTTTGTCTTTGTCTTTGTCTTTGTCTTTGTCTTTGTCTTTGTCGTTGTCGTTGTCGTTGTCGTTGTCGTTGTCGTTGTCGTTGTCGGTTGTCGGTTGTCGGTTGTCGGTTGTCGGTTGTCGGTTGTTGATTGTCGGTTGGTTGTTGGTTGTTGGTTGTTGGTTGTTGGTTGTTGGTTGTTGGTTGTTGGTTGTTGGTTGTTGTTGTTGTTGTTGTTGTTGTTGTTGTTATTATTATTATTATTATATATTTAATACCAGATCGGCCTGGTGGGCCTTCCATGGTTAATGTTAAGGCTGAGTATTTCTTAATGGTTTTGATAATAATTGATAGTCCGAAATTATATTTTTGTTTACCCATTGAATGATTGATTTTTTTTTAAAATAGCTTTTAATTTACAACAGTTAAATTTTCACTATAGTACATCTCCCCTTCCATTAATAGTGGCTGGAACGATGGATGATCGGGCCACCTTTG
This sequence comes from Halyomorpha halys, assembly GCF_000696795.3. NCBI lineage: Eukaryota > Metazoa > Arthropoda > Insecta > Hemiptera > Pentatomidae > Halyomorpha > Halyomorpha halys. The sequence goes on along the minus strand of NW_027106076.1, from coordinate 559,205 downwards.
CGGAATGATAATGCCGCAGATCTTGGGATAGAATCTCTTACCTGAAGCAATCAGTGATTCTATATACTATACTAAAATATACTACACCTTCCTTTTAATCACGTCATTAAATATTGTCACTAAACAATATTTTTAAACAATGCCATATTTGAACTCATATGCTATTTTTTGTTTCCCCATTTTTGAAGGAAGGGAAGCTTTGTATTAATGCAGGAAATGAAAAATATTTTTGTCATCAGAATCATAAATTTTCAATCGCATTTTACATTCTCGAAATCCAGGAATAAAGTTGGTTTCTTTCGGTCTGTAGAGAAATTTGTATCGGGTAGAGTCGATCGAACAATTAATTCTATTTCGATATAATTTTCAGTATTAAGCTGTTGTCTAATTGAGCCCACAAATATTTCATTATATTTCGTCCACAACTTTCACTTACGCATGCGTAAACGTATTTTCATAAGCACACTAATGATTCGTAGTTTAAAGGAAGTTGGGGTTTGTGTGAAAATGTAATAAAAATATAAATTTTATCAAATTCCAACCCCTACTTTCTCTTATCAACCCGCTTAAGAATTTTTCTCGAAACGAATGGTTTAAACACGTCTTCTCACTTAGATTTTATTATAAAACAACTAATTTGACAACGATAGGTATTAAAAATAAAATATTATACTTTATTCTTAAACTTTGGAATAAAAGTAATTGTGTACCAGGTTAAATAAATAACAAATCTGTACCGGTACAACCCTTGAAGGGTCAGAGGTGGAGTACTTTGTAAGGAGTACTGTTACTAGACCAACGGTTGTGCAAGGAAGTGATTTGATCAGAATCACGTTGTAGTGCCAGATTTTTTTCCTCAATTAAGGGTACCCACTTTATGAGGCTGAGTGAACCACGTAATGCACCAAATTACCCAGTAGAAATCGAAATGAGAAAGCTATATAAAGACCTTTGAACATGGCAGACATTTTTAATTTTGCTAATAACATGAATTAATTACAAAATATGTTGACATTTATTTTAATTCTAAAAGCATAAATTATATAACCAAGTAGGCTTTATCCTTTGATTTAAATAAAACAGTTAAATTTTGTTTAAAATGTAAGTAATCCAAAAATAGCAAAAAATAACTTTTACTCTTGTGTAATAGTTGATATTCGTTCTCGACGTGGAATTTCCTGGTCGTTCTATTTTTGTAATAGCATATAAAGAACTGTTTAAAAAGGCTAGCTTGCAAAACCATTGCGATATTCCTCTGTTTTTAAAACTTAGACAGATCAATATAAAAAAATTATTTTTTAATTACCATTTGTAGTAGTGAAACATTCTTTTATTTATAGACTATCTACTTTTGACGCATTCTAATTGACGTGTCATCCAAGAAATATGCAAATTTAAAAAATAAAGATGATGCAATCTATGAAATTAGATTGTAAATCCTTAATGGCAGTGGCAATTATTTTGTTATTCCAAGGAACTAATGGATAATACTCGGCCGCAGTGACGCAGTCCCATGTTATTAAGTATTAAATTAATATCTCTCCCTCTCTGACTATGCCAATTTAAAGAAGAGGTCTTTTATCCATGAATGTGCTATCAGATTCAGTATTATGACAGGTCATGAATTAATGGCTGTAGTGAACTTTTTTTTATTACATGTGAGCAATGTTTTGATATATTGTACTATATAAGATGGTATTGTGGATATATTAGACAAGACAGACTGAAGAGAAGGCGAACAATTGCAATACGGGGGGATCGGCCGGGGTAGGGGAACTGACCATGAGGCGTTCACCTTAACAGTCCATTGTGATCGACAATAGAGGATGCTCCTTCCAAGAACCTCATTGTCATAACAAGTTTACGCGCCCTTCTATTGGTTCTCCTTTTAATTGTCTGGGCGTGGCCAGCTCTGCAAATGGGATCCCTCCCAAGGGTTGTACCTTGTCTTCATTAGCGAAGACAATAGTTAGGGGGCGGGGTTTCGTCAGCCTCAATGGCTTTGGAAGTTTTATATATGTTATTTACAATATACATATATTTAAAACTAATTGAAGTATTTAAATTTTTGCAACATTCGGACATGCACAGCTGGAGCAAATCTCAGTTGATCTAATTTCTGTACTCCCCTTGTTCTCTGTAAAAAAGTAACAAGGGTGAATCGCACTCCTTCTTATATTCACTTTCAACAAATATTGCTTATTTGTCTTTTGTTGTGTAGTTTTGGTATATCTGCATAAGTGGTAACTATATACTACTTGCCTCTAATATCCCATCTTTCCCGCAGGATTACTCTTACCTGTTTCTATAGTAAGTTGTTTCTACCGAGGAATCAGAAGTTGCAACAATGCAATATCCACTGTTTTGCTGTATAGTAAATTTAAATTATTTGTACAATATTACAATGTTCGGTTACAGATGTTACTGAGCTATCCCTTGCTGCATTATTTTATGTTTGCATTAAATTTAAAAACATTAATAATATGGATAAAGTTTTTGTTTTTTTTAAGAATATTTATCAATGATTTCCTCAACTATCTATCTACCTTATACGATCTCGTTCAGACTCTTCTTCATGAATAACTCCTATGATCGCATGTATCCATAAATTATTTCTGAAAATTTTATCTTTTATCTTAGTCAAAGGTTAATTTGGCCTTCTATTTCTATGCCATTTAAGTACTCCTCATCTATCATCATTTTTAATAGCATTTAATAACATTATGATCGTAATCCTTACTTCTCAAGTAACACTAAGCAGTATCAATTAGAGTTGATTTTGTGGAATATATCAGCAATACTATATTATATAGTACATTATCAAAAGATTCTTAACAAGTAATAAAATCGGTTTAACACTGCCAACTAATTATGATCTGTCATAATACTGAAGCTGATATCACTTTCATTTACAAAATACCCCTTCGTAGATTAAAATATTCAGAGAGAGATATCAATATAATACTTGATAACGTGATATTAATTAATCTGATCATGAAATGATGACAATTCAGAAAGGAAATTCATAAAAAAAACCTTTCATTTATATATATAACTTGTGGTGTCTGAAAAGAATTGCAATAGAAATTCATTTGTTGTACTTTATTTGTTAAAATGGAATTCAACATTTAACTATATATTCTTGTTTAAACTAAAAAGTTATATAATGTCAACCCAAGTTCTGTATAAGTATGATAAAAGTTTTGTCTTATAAGTGTGTCAATAGCAGCTTATTAAAATTATCACTTGAAAGAAATTCAAATTTGTGTTTAGAGTCATAAAAAAGTGGTTACGACGGGATTTTAAACAATAACGATTAATTATTAATTATAGTCATAATAATTATTAATTATTATTCACGCCGTTCTCAAATTTCAGGCGCTTTTTAAATATTGCTCTATTTAACTATTTAACAAAGTGACCTCTTCCCGTTTTAAACTAATATTTCAAAAGTGATATTGGACCGTCTCTCCCTGGTAGACTTAGTGGGGCGAGTACGGTCGGAAAGGATTTTTTTTTTGGTATGAACTTATTTATTATTTTAATTTATAAATTAAAAACTATTCATACAAAATAAAAAGATCAAATTTTAAAGTCTGTGCCTGTATGTTTCCAAAAGTGTTGACTATTGTGAAAATTAATTTTTATAATAACTAAATAAAATATGGGGAGACTTCTATTCAAAGTAAAATTAAAGGTTTATTTTACAGATTAAAAGTTTACACTAAAAACTTATCTAAAAATTTTAATTCTGTGAGTCTAATTGGTGTTACAAAGCCATCTCTTCAATAATCATTTAACTTAACTACATGAGATACTCTTAAAAATTTTTTTAATAACTTTCCAAAAGTGGATATTATTGGCATTTGATCAGTGGAATAAAGACCTATAAAAAGCTAACCTGTTTGTGCAGATCATACAATGAGCTCAGTTGTAAATTGATGTTTAAAAGTATATTCTCATCAAAACTAAGTATACCTTACCATTAACTGAAGGTAAGGTCCTCTTGTAAGCTAGAGATATTAAAAATTCAATTACATTTTCTTTCTCAGTATAATTTGAGGCCCTTCAATAGAAAAAAATATATCACCCCATCTTCCCCCAGAGTTTTTTTATTGAAGGGTTTTTCAGGTTTTCTAGCTAATGCCACAACAAGGTAGGGGAGTTCTGTGCTTTTTTTGCTAAGATATTTTATTATTTTTTTAAGTGTTTGACTTGTTAGGACAGAAGTCATTTAATCGTAATGAATCTAATTTAATTTATACGTATGGATAAATTTGAACTCTGTTTGATACTTGCCACATACTTTGAGTAGATTATGACCTACGATCATTGGCAAAAGAATCAACAGAAACGTAGGGCTATCTTTATTACTAATAGGTGGCTACAAAATAAACTTATAGTCTACGTTTAAGGTACAATTATTATACTCAAGTCATGTGGCCCAGGTACAAACCGAAAAAAAGTTTACAGAATGGAGCAAAAAACAAACAAATAAATGAAAAGTAGCACTCCGGCTAGAGAAGAAGAGAAATACTTTATTCATCTATGCTGCCTAAATACATCAGGTTGCTATTTCACACAGCATACTTATCAATCCGTAATCGGACATATATAAATTACACATACATGGTATAATAAGATATAAAGAAAACAATTTTTTCCCCCTACAGTTTCCTTTTACAATCAATTTCGGTCTATACACCAAATACAAATGTTTCAATTCATTCCTTTTTTCTTTCCCATTTATGCTCCTCCAATTTCACCATTTCATAATTTTTTTTTAAAAAGAGTTTCTGAAAGCTTCAAAAATAGCTCTTACGAACACAAACAAAATATATAGTGAAATATAGTCAACCTCAGCTACTTCAGAAATCAACAATATACTAATAGCCTATACTGATCCCTATACTAGTAAAAAAAAAGTTTCCTTTTTCAATAAACCAGTGTTTCTCTATTTTGGAAAGAAAAAAATTCTAAATCAGCATAAAAGCAATAAAATGATCTTCTACAGCTAAATCTTTTATCCCCCCCCCCTCCTTATGCATCAGTGTAAACCTGAAGTGGTGTATCTGCGAACTTTGGTAACTTGGATTTTGTTGTAACTAAGCGGAGTTTTCTAATCTTTTCATTATGCCAAAAACGCGTTAGTGAATAGGTGGTGTCACTCCTTAAAAAATACAAAATTATAAATAGACAAATGTAAAAACTAGAAATTAGCTGCTATCTTATGAAATTTGCAGATATGTCACTTTAATGTGAGTTCAGAAAAAGGATACAAAAATGAAATAATCACCCACACAAATGGGTTTGTAGATACACTAGATATGAAATAAATTATTTTTTTTAGGTGCGATTAAAAAAAAATAAACATGTATATATCCAAGGTCGAAACCTTAGATAGGAAAAATAAATGAAAATTCGACTGAAAGCCCCAAAATGAGTAAGAAAATTTGAAAAGTAGAACTGAATTTTCAGTTATTCAATTTTAATGGTTTTAAAAAAACCACCTCATGTTCACTGTCGATGACGATTTTGATTAGTTTTGAACATAATTCCCATTAAAACATCAATTCACAACTGAGCATATCTAAAATATTTGTCAATAGTGACAACATATATTTAAAATATTAAGAAAGTATGTTGCAATTCCCTTACATAATTGCTTTTGGCCCAAATCAAAGAATGGGTGAAAACAACATTCTTTTGTTAATTGGCAATCAGATTTGAGGGCTCGAAAAATTATTATAAAACTCTTCTTATTCTTCCTGTGATAACTACTTATTGCAAAAGACAATATTTTGGGCTTCTATTTTTTAGTTACTGTGCGTT
>NW_027106076.1:547549-549048 GCF_000696795.3 Halyomorpha halys | reverse complement strand
ATTATTTATTAAATAAATCAAAAGTTTGTATCCTTTTTTGTCTCAACACTTTTTATTTTTCACCAGTCCAACGTTTCGGCCATTTTAGCCATCCTCAAGAACATCTTCAATTATAATTTCTTCCTCACATTAATTTAAAGTTACTTTTGCAGGTTATTCTGCCCAGGACATTTCCTTTATTATAAGTTAAAAGCCTATTTTTTAAAATTTAAAATCATTAATATTTAATTCTTCTTATATAAGATTATCCACAACAAATTCACTACCACATAACAAACCATTTATAACCCTACCAAAATCTGAACATGTCGTTCCATCATTCAGAACTTAAGAAAACTCACTTGCAATGTTTTATAAGGAACCATCACTATCATGTTTCTGAATAACAATTTAACAAAAGTTTCAAATTTTCTATAGAAATCAATACTCCTATTTTCTCTAAAATACCTTCAAAGAAAATTACTTTCAGTTTTATGAATATATACCATTGCAGTCAATACATTTTGGATAGGAATTACAGAATGCGGAACTCTAAGAAGTGACAGGAGACCCTCTGACCATCCCGACGGTCTAGACAAACGAGGATGCAACGTTTAATCCAAGCCGGTTTTCAGAATGGGATGAAGAGACAATGTCCCCAGGACAAGGCCTGGAGTTTCACGCTCCTGCTACTTCTTAAGCGGCCTTTACTCGAACGCCGTATAGGATGCGGAGGTGACAATAGGCCCACTCCTAGGATATAGGAAAAAACATGACGTATAAAGGATGATAAGCAAAAAGCGCAGAAAAGAAAAGTGAGAAAAAAAACGAAGCCATGAAATGTTATTTGCCTCTAGTGACCGCAGTTTTGCACTCCAATCTTCCTCGCCAGTTCACGTCGGGCCCGTAAGAGCGTTGCCGGCTGCGGTAGCCTTGGTGACAAAATCAAATTAAAACGTGAAAAAATAGTTTGAAAGTTTAATTAAGTTAATTTATTTTGCTTTCTTGTTTTAAAAAAGTGCGTACATCTTGACCACGCTTAATTGTGATTATTGGACTTATTTGTTAGCTTTATTTATTTATTTATTAACAATCGATCAGAATTATGAAATATTTCAGCATAATGAAATAACACTAAATTACTATATTTTTCGTTAATTGTTTAGTATTTTTTCAACAATTAAAAAAAAAAAACTGTTTGGACACAAACATAAGTGGAACAATAATAGTTGAATCAGGACAGAAATGCGAAGGAATTTACGCTAACTACAGCATGAAATCAGTAATTGGAACAGAGGCCTTACAGTTAGCGCAGGTTGATTGAAACCATCTTCGGTACAGTTCTACTAGTAACTGTCATGGTACTGGAAATAATCCAGTCCTAGTTTGGTCTGGAAGGATATGGCATACTTTTCAATTACGTTTCGACCCGAAACTAGGAAAAACCAATATACATATATAGCGTATAGTGCGCAGTGTACAGATGTGGATACTTGTTACTAGTGGCCAAGAGACTTATT
>NW_027106076.1:543414-546539 GCF_000696795.3 Halyomorpha halys | reverse complement strand
TTTGCGCCTGAAAGCTGTATTCGCTAATCTTCTAGATATTTCTAGAAGATTTTGACTAATTTTTCAGAGTTATTGAACAATAATCTTGACTGCTCACTTGATTAAAAAAAATAAATTAAAAAGCCTATGAAACTTATGGGGAAGTATATATATGTATATATATAAGAATATATATGAAATTGAAAATAAAAATCATAAAATAAGAAATGGTATCTTTCCTTTGGGCCTATTTTATGGTATTACAAACACATCGGACCTTTCACAATCCAAAATTATGAAACATCAGTAAAAGTTCTGTACACAAAAAATGAAAGTACAAATGTGTTTTCACAAACCCCAATTTTTATTTTTACTTAAAAACATATATTAAGAGGAATTATTGTAATTTCGAAAAACGCAAACCTTACTTTTGAAAGGACACGTTTTAAGGTATTATAAGTCCAAATAAGGTATTAAAAGTCTCACAAAATGGTCTGCGTGAGTAACAGTGTGTCTGTGTAACAGCCGAGCTAAAAACTAAAAAAATGTAATTTTTCTGCTAAAATCAACATTTTGGAAGTGGCACATAACATCATCTGTTTATTTTTTTTTCCTCCCCATTCTTAGTCATTTCTGATATACAAAGAGTTATCTACAGGGTACCTCCTTATTCTAACTATGGTGGAGTATCAAATTTTTATTTTTGGGACCGCCACAGAAATAAAAGTCGATCCCCTACGCCGGGTTCATTTTTATCCTTTTTTCAAAACGGGTATGACGATTAGGACAAACCCCAAATTTGCTATTAATTAGTATTTAATATCAGCAAGGCCTTACCCTCATTGAAACAGTTTAGTAGAGCTTTATACCGATTTTTCAAAAAATCTTTTTCTAAAGCACCTCTTTTGTGTGTGTGTTCTAGGCTAATTGAAATGTGAAATGGTGGGACGTAGTGTGGTGATATTTAGTCGAGACCTAAAAGTTTACATCATTAATGTGCCTTTTATTTTCTGAGGATTTTGATTTCTGTAAATGATTGCTGGAACGTACTTCATTCATTACATACATTCATTAGGTAATTATAGAGGCTACCTGTTTGGATATCAGATATAGAAGAGTCAGAAACGAATTACAGAAGAGTATTCAAAATTTCTTTTATTGATAAATATAATATGTATGGAGGAAGTTCCACGTTATATGGGTGTCTGTCGTTTGGACACTTGGTACTGACAGGTGAAACAGGTGATAATGATAGGTGAAATTCTAGAAGAAATGAGGAGTAGTATCATTGGTCTCTTTGCATTTCCTACAAGTACCTCCAAGCCATACTGAACTCTCTCTCAGACATCCTATCCCATACGAGGAACAAGGTATGAATCCAGAACTCATCTTAAAAGATGGCTGTTGCTTATTTGAATCATTATAAATATGAAAGCGATTATTTAAAACATCGACTTCAAACCTACTTATAAATCATGGTTCATAATTCGTAAGAATAAATTTTATGTTTATTCAAATTTTATATTTCTACAATCTCTTTTATAGAAAATAAATTTTAAACATTATACCAAATTTTTAAGTCTACCAAAGACACTCCAAAACAAAAATAAAAAGTTCTTTGAAACTTTTCAGATAAAGAGAAATAAGAGAGGCACCAGCAAGGCTTAAATTGTTGTATTAAATATAATATTAAATTTTCTTGCACCTAACTCCTTATTGTGCTACACTAGAATCATCTGTATTATTTATATAATTTATATCTTCTAGTTTCATTTTAAAATGTTTAAGGTCTAGTTTATATTGAATCGAACCACTTTATATAAGAGAGTTTTCACAGAACGGTCACCTCAAACTTCAGTTAAGTATTACACTTAAAGAACCATTGTTAGAAAAAAAACAGTAGTATTCACTTTGAATCATGTTCTTTTATGTAATACCATTCTATTGATTCGTGTTTTGTTTTCTGTTTTAGAGGGTTCGGAAAAAAAAGACGTTCAGTATTGTATATACTTATTTATTCTTTAAATAAATCAATTAGTATCCATGTTAAGGCCAACGTTTCGGCGTTCCTCAAGGACAATATAACAATTGACAGCTTATTAAACATTCATTTGTAACAATCTTAACAACATTATTATTAATAATTTAACATACCTTAAATATAAATTTGCACCTCACATCCAATTCCTAATAGGGAAATATATTAATTATTAATAAGCTTATGTCTAGTAACCTATTTTTTTCACAATTTCATTAATTTTTCAATTCTGATTGATATTCTATATCAATTTTGTCCTTCAAATTACTATAATAATTTTTAATTTTATTGTTTAGTCTGTAACATACTGAGTATTCATCATCATCATCATAATTTTGAAATGATTTCTGGATATCTTGACTGAAAGAAAAAAAATGTTTACGAGGGCAAACAAGGTATTCTAAACAAATAAATTACCAAAAGCATATTTTATCTATATCTTAGTTCAGTTCCAAAAATCCTCTAAACACACCAACTTGTTTTTTTTTTTTTAATTTCTTTATCTTAACTACAGAGACCCCCCACAGAATCATTTTCTACGTGATCGGTCTTAATAAATGTCCATTTTTTGATTTGCAGATCTGATATTTGATGAAAAATTGAAATAATTAATACACAATGCATTCCAGCATTTACTTTGCACTATTTTTCTTCTTTTCTTACATATTCAGCTGCTAATTGAGTCGATTTTTTTTTTTAGCTCGACAAGGGTGCTACGAATTTTTTTAAGCTCAACAAAGGTGCCGTGACTTAATTTTAGGCCAAGCAGGGTACCGTGGCGAAAATTCTGTGAACAACTGCTTTAGGGCACACTCCCAGTCTGTTCATTCGATAACGTAGTATCGTTTCATTGTTTATATTCCTTTCCCTTTGGTAGCGTGTTTCGCATAACCTACAATCTGCCAAGTGAAATTCTACAGGGTAATAATGTAATTATTTTGGCGATTTCTCTTCCGTGGCCAGTCTTCTCCGTTCGTATTTAATTTTCTATATTTTTTGGTCAGTCGGTTCTTTGTTTAGTAATTTCTATTAAATTACCAAATGCATCTAATGATAATCTATCCAGATCAGTCTTGTATTGTTTAAATGTATACTTTGCCACTGGCTG
>NW_027106076.1:534333-543364 GCF_000696795.3 Halyomorpha halys | reverse complement strand
TAATCCTCTATATATACAATCTATGAGCTGATAAAGCACTGTGTCAGCTTATATGGCTCACCGTGTGAGTATAACTTATATTTAAATGTATATTTTTCGTAACTTTTTAACATCTGTATTCGGAAATTTTGTCTGTGGATGGAAATTTAAATCCTAAAATAAATTGGAACAGTTTACTAATCTAATCATAAATTCTATACAAAGAGAAAATAATATTGCAGACAACGCAAACATAGTTCCTGACTTGCAGTTAGTTCTTAACTTGGTGTCGACTCCTAACTTGAAATCTCGGGATTATATGAAGAAATTATAATTAATAATATGACTGAACAGAAGAAAAAAATCACAAACTCTATAGCTAGTTAATATCACAATAATTCAATTACCAATTTAAAAAAAAAAAAGTCAAACTGAAATCGAAATTTTTTTAACAACTGAAGGACATAACCAGTAGGAGTACTATTTTTTTTTATATTACAAGACTAAATTCTAAACGAATTACTTGGTCGAAATTAAACACACGCCATTAAACTAAAGGCATTAGCTCACTGCTCATCAATGCAATGCTCATCTCTGGATTAATTTATTTTTTCAAGTTTTTGACATTTTTAAACTTTTTAAAAAAGGCCTAGTGAAACTATAGCTACGATCCTGAAAACACGATAATTCTGTTTAAGATCATGAAACAACATATTATATAATAAAATTTTAGGAAAATAAAGTGTCCACACAGTAGCCTATATTGTTTGTAACAAATAAAGGCACAAGAAACAACACGAGGCTGTTATTGTGTTTACATACTTACCTATTTTCAACATTTAGTTTAACCTGCAGGAAAAAAAACTCTTTCTATTAATTTATGTCTAATTTAAGAGAATAGTATGTTATATAAAAGTAAATTTTAGCCAACACTAAATTCATTTTAAAAAAATAAATAAATAATAATAAAGGATGAAATAGGAATAGGAGAATGGAGATCATTTTAGAAATTGAAGTACGGAGATGGGATAGAATTCTGGATATCTCAGATATTTCTTAATAGCGGCATAACTCTGAAAGATCTACGATTCTATATAAAACAATTTAAAAAAACAACAAATCTCCGGACGGAGACAAAAAAAATTAAAGAAATTTTAAAGATCTTACTCCGGAGTCAGAACATTAGTTTTCACCTTTATAATCCAATAACGAACAAAGAAAATCCTTCACTTCCATCGCGGTATCGTCGAAGATTGGACTTCATATGTTATTCAATAGAAGAGACAAAAAAAAAAAAGTCAAAACAGAAGTATTTCATAGTCAAATACTATATTTACCAGCATCCTACCTAGAAGAGTCACGCTATGGGCTTAATCGTAAAGCCCTATTCCAGAAGAACGGACTTGCTTTAGGAAAAGTAGGGGATGTATTGATCAGAAATTTACTTTGAAGTATTTTGTTGACTGACTTAAATTTAAAGGTAACTTTTAAAGGTAAATTGTTCATAGTGTTTATTAATCCATCTTAAATCTTTTGATTCAGTCAACAAAACCTGTTTGAGAAAAGCTGATTGTTATTGACTAAATAACTGTCTGTAATCGTTCTTATCCACGCTCCAGTGACTTAAATTTCATTGAAGTCTGATTAAACTAATAAATATAAAATATTTCTTTGTTGTAGGGTGAGAATAAATTAATAACTTTTTTAAAAAATGAAAAATAACATTTATTTAATGAAATAAAATTATCCACACTTTCTACCATTGAAATAATGATGGTCAAATGAAAGTCCAAACTTCCTAAATTTTATCATTGAAAAAATGAGCTTCACAAAACTTAGGAGACAAGTAGCTAATGATATCTCCATTTTGATCTACTACCATCAATAATCATTTATTGATTGGAAAAAAGGGATTTTTAAGTAAATCAAGTTTTTCAGTTTTTGTTTTTTTTCCGCTGTTTTTCTTTCACAGTTTCTCGTCACTTTGAAAAGCTCCTCAGATATAAACTTCCTTGGAGAAATGATGCCAGTAGTTTCAACAACTTTATATTACCCACAGTTAAATATAACTCCCCCCTGCCAGTTTACGAATAATTTCTCAAAAACAAAAAACAAATGAACAACGGTATAAAAAATCGACAAAAACAAAAATGTTTACTAAAACAATCTTAATATACACAAACTAAACCAAAACAATCTTAATATATACAAACTAAACATAATTTTCTTCACAAAAACCCCCCAAAAACAAAATTGAAAACAACTCTCAATCTGCACCCTTCTCCTCTTTATTTACACTTTATCTTATTTACACAGCTCCCAATTCTTCTCATATCTTCTACTTAATCACTACAAATAAGGCTCTATATCAATAAAAGCATAATAATAAAATAGTAAAAAGAAAGCACAATCTTCTCTGATTTAGGAGAGCAGCACCCGAGGTGCTTACGACACTGATCCCGCTGGGAACCTTAATTGTTCAACAAAAACCGTTTGCTTCTTTTTTGGTTTACGTATACTTTCGATGGTCACTACATTATATTCTCGAATCGTAAGAACCCTGAATGAACCCTTATAACGTAGAGATTCTTTACCATTTTTAGATCCCAATCGCCGATCAACAATATTTCCAATCTTAACGACCTTCATCACATCTCGGAGGTTCAGATTTTTCCGTGCTACTCGCCCACTTTTCTCCCACTCAATCCGCCCCCTGGCTTTGTCCCTCAACGGGCGCATAATCATCCTTGGCTGATAACTTCTCCCTCCGCCTCAGCCGTGTCTATGAAATTTTTGCGTCTCCCATGGAGTCCAAAGAGCACTTCATACGGAGAAATCCGTTAAGGAATGAATTGAATGATTTACGCGGCAATCGCTCTGACTATCGCCTCATCCGGTTCAAGTCCCTTATCCGCGTGGTATACCCTCAAATCAAAACGCTCAGGGTACCGTGTATTTTCTCAAGTCTGTTTAGTCTGCAATTTCATACCTGTACCTGAGGTATCTTCTCTCTGCCCATCAGTCTTCTCAACGCTCCCTGGCACACGATGGTATTCGAGTCCCCGGAGTCTATAAGGTATCTCTTCACTAATAATGGCAGATCGCCTACTCGCAGACCGTAACTCACTTAAGTGCGACCGCCTTACCTCAGATGTCTTCTTGAACCTGTTCTTCCTGCACTCTTCCGTCCATCTCGCGTGTCTCCTATGTATTTCGTCTATTATCTAACTCTTCTATTCGGGCCATTAATCTATCACCCCCTTTAAGGAAGCGACTTAATTCTCTTTTCTCTTCAATAAATCGTTTTAAGTCGAGAGAGACGGCCTTTCTGAAATCCTGGGCGGTTGCCGTACGGACTTCGATCCACTCAAGCGTCGTGGCATGTGCTTACACTAACGGGAGTTACTCCGGTAGAGGAGCCATCTCTGCCTGAGGTTGGTTGCCAGTAGCTAGCAAGAGGTCATGGGTGGCCTGCGGCTACAGGTTGGTTCCTTAGTTTCACTCCATCTAGATTCAGAACTGCCAGTCTCACTATGTCGTCAATGATGGTCATGATTCTAAGGTTCGTGCGAAAAGAGAAATACAAAAATTATAAAGAAAATATTTTCTAAGAATTAAATTTTGGCCGGGAATTGAAGATCCCTGGTTTCGGCACCAGTTACGTGATAGCGGGTTCAAAAAAACAAAAATCAAAGATATAAAGGACAAGAAATCATCTGCTTTATTCTATCACTTAATCCTGTATATATATATATATACGTTTCCGTGTTGTTGACGGAGAGAGTTAGGGATTGATATTTATATTACACACACTGTAAATATAACTTTTATATTATTATATATATTGTACTATACCCAATGAATAATTAATTTTCAAAAAATAGCAAGTCAACTAACAAAAGTGAGGATTTTCTTTGCACCTAAGCATATTACAACAAAGTAATCAACATAAACTAGAATGAAGTTCATACCATAACAGGAACATGAACAATGAACTTCATGTTTACGAATTTCGAGTAAGTTTGAAGTAAAAATGCAAAGCGTAACGTTGAAGGTTGATGTCCTTAGCCATCGTGGTTGTAGATCTTGTTCTTGAATTCCTTTTCCCAGTTTCTCTTAACAGACCATGGGAAGAGTTTAATACTTGTTTCCCACAGATCAGTTGAATATGCCCATCTTATCTCGAAGTATTGTTCTGGTGCATGCGTCATATATATACGGAACACAACTGACCTGCAACTGTTACCTTCCGCTATCTTATTGATATGTGAATATACTACCGTGATGTATCAATAATACTGCTGCATTTCCCTATCATTATGAATTGAACTAAACACAACATCCGAGGAAAGACAGATTTTCAGGAAGCATCTTTAAACACTGTCCAATTAAAAGAATCTTATGCCATATCAGAATTCCTAACAATGTAAAAAAACAAATTAAGTCTTAATCAGATAATCTTTTGGTTATTATTTATCTTCTAATTAAGATATAAAATTAAAGTGATTATCTCGTGAAATACTAGAAAATAGTATATTTATCAAAACAAAATACAACTTGTGACTATATTTTATTATTTAAATATCAGAATGATTTTTCTTTAATTTGAAATACGTATAGTCATTTTTTTTCAACCTTACTAGGCTAAACGGTCTAAATTCCCAATCCATTACAAAAGACTGATCTACATGACTATTATAAGGCCTATCTGGACATATAGAGTTACTCCTAACTTTGTCACAAATCAAGTCATCCATCATGACCTAAATGTCCCATATGTTATCAAAACCAGATACCATTCCTTCCATGGAAAACGTCTCAACCACCCAAATCCACTTCTTTCTAACCTGGCTTCTCCTTCATTACCTAATAATTCTTCTAGGCGTCTGAAAAGAAGATGGCCTGGGTAGATTCTCCACATGTTTGTATCATGTCACTAGTCACTATCACACCTAAAGCAAATTTACTTGTTGTATATATGTTATACAGTTGTAAATAACAATAAATAAATGATAAAAAACAAAAAAAAAAAAAAAAAACTTACTAGGTACCATAGCTCAAGCTACGGGTAATAAAATGAACAGCAACTAAATGAATTCCATTAACGACAGACCTGTACGTTTTTATATCAATTAGCTTTCCTTATTTGTATTATGCTCACAATTAACCTTTTGGATTCAATAGAAGCAAGAACATTAATTATGTCTTAAGCACTCACTTCTTCTTTTCAAGATAAAATAATCAAAATGAAACAATAATACTTGAAATCAAACTGAGACAGACGATTCTGTTTTTATAGGAGCGATAAACGAAGAAGCCTTCTCAAGTTTTCTTTTAAATGCTGTGATACTTTATACTGAAATTTTAATATATTCTGTAGTTCTCTTGATGTTCAGTCGAAGATCTATTTTGTAATATAAAAAATTTTCCTTTTTACCACTCATTGCTGGCTGAGATAATGCCTGATGCACTGTTTCTACAACATGTAAGCATTGAATGCATATAAAGTTTTTAAAAAAGAAAATTCTAGTAACTTGTAGAGCATTGAAATATTGACTTGGTTTTGCGTTCATTTGACTTAACAAGTATATATAAATAAAACGATAACCCACTGTACCGATATCCGATACACCACGCCTCTCTAAAAAGAGTAGAATAATTTACAAATAAATACCTTTTTAAGATTTCATGTTAAAAATAATCTTAGTTTTAAATTATTCCAAAGGAATAACCTTTTATCATTAAAATAAATTGACTTAATAAGGTGTTAAAAACAAACAATATGAATAAGTAGAATTATTTTTCAATATTTAATTTGGTCAAGAATTTGCTTATTGTTCGATTCTTTTATTTATCCGGTGTTATTAATCCATCTCAGTCAGAAAAAAAAATATTTTTTTTAAAAAACTCTTTTGTTTGTCATATTGCCAATGACTATAACTAAAGAAAGCCAGTGATATATTTTCAAAGCAAAATTGTATTAAAAATCATGATTAATATTTCATATAGATCAAACAAGAAAGATTTAGCTGTAAACATTTAAAATAATGTACCTTTATGGATAGAACATCCCTAAAGATATTGTGGAGCTGTATTGAGAACAATCTATTAACATTGTAACTCCATCAGGTTATATGGAGTCCCCGAAAAGTATTTTTAGTTGTTCCTGCATATAACAAGAACCGAGCATGAAACGCTTGAACATTGTACACACACAATCTGATGACTTTGGGAATAAAATGGTTCACCTATCCAGAAAGGAAGAGTCAGCGTCAGAAAGATGCTGACAGGAACTGCTGAAGGAGTTCTCAGAAACGTGAAGAAATGCGCGCTTGTTTCGAAGAAGGATTTTCAGTTCACAAAACCAGGGCATTCATCACTCTTTCTGCAGACAGCTTCGACCTTATGTATTATGCAGATTACTACTTAGAGTCCCGGAATCATCACTGGTCATTAGAAGATGTTTCTGTAACGCTAATTGCAATTAGAAACAAGTTATCTTTGGTTTGGTTTTCTAGGGGTGATGGTAATTCATCTTGCATGGGAAGGTCCAGTCTAAGAGCATTTTAAAATATACCATATTTTATAATTATCTATACATTTCTCCTCTCAGTATTTTATATTTAAATACCAAAGATCTTTTTTGTAGGATATTCTTTTTCTAGACACAATTGTGATTTTTCATTTTCGGAAAAAAAAGTTTCTTGGGGAAATAATTTAATTAGGCCTAGTATTTCAGGTTACTAAAAAACTTACTAGATAATTGATAAAATATTAAAACACTAAATCAATAAAAAACAAAACAAATTAACGTCGAAAATTTGGATTTTTAGTGTCTATCAAAACCTAAAATATATATTAAAAAACATGAAATATCCCAAATATATACCCAAGTATTATACATTTATTTTCTCCCTATGTTATATAAGGTATAAGATATGAAAAATAGAATCTAACCAGAATTTTAATAGGACTCGTTCACAGGAAGATAAATCGCTATTACTGTTCGAAATGAAATAAAAATAAGTGATTATACTGTACATAATCACACTTATAGATATGAAGCGTAAAAAGAAAAAAAATTTTAAATAATTAAATTATAAAAATAATACATTTATATCAATAATGCATTGTTGTTGTCAGGGAAGAGAATTTGATAAAGGTTTCCAGTCCATGGGAATGAGCGGGTCATTTCCCGATTATTGAGTAAGTTTATTCATAAAGGGTTAGTAGGTGTATATCTCAGGTCCTCTTTAGGTGCCCAAAATATTAAATTTTACAGAAAAAAAGAACATATAGCTGTTTATAAATTATCTTTCTAGAATGCATTCTCTCATACTTAAAGTATGAATGAAAGTGGAGTAAGATACTTTTCATTTATTGTGATAGTTGAAACATTTTGTAAATAACGAGAAATTATACATGTATATTACTGAAATAAATACCGTGTATCACATAAGTACGAATACATATCGAATAAAAACATTTAGCAAATATTTTCTATAATCCTTAATAAAAAGTGACTTATTCCACTATTATTTTCAACGGCTCATGTATTTTTACTGTTTGAATATATTTTTTTGTAATGAGAAGTTAAACATAGTCGTATTTTTAAAAATTAATTAATATAATTTATTCTTCACATATTAATTATACAAGGATATTTTTCAATTCATTTAGACAACTCACATACACGAACGAACACACTTCAAGCTTCCTTTTCTCCAGAGAACGCTTGAGGGCTTCCTTCCTTTCCCTAACCACAGATTGAGCCACACCCCTTTCGCTTATAAGAAATAAGATTCTTCAAAGCCTTCCAATTCTGCTAACTGTAATAATACACATCTTCCAAAGTTAAATTACGCAATATTTCCTGGTAATGCTTTATAAAACAAATTATAGACCCTATATATCATAGTAGTTCATTTTAGTGTAATATTGAGATGTGAAGTTATATATCCAGTTCTGAGAATTGTTGAACTTGAGAAAAAGTATTCAGGGTTGAAAAGGGGAGGGGTGTCCTAACTTAAAAAACACGAGGAGGCCACTCACCTCCGGACTTAAAATGTCTCCTTTTAGAATGGATAGCTCATACATAACATTAAACATAACAGGTAACCTTAAAATACCAAAGGTAGTAAAAGGTAAGAACCAACACGAATTACTTTTCTTTTCACAGTAATACACCTAATATTTCACTTTTATTTCTGTTTTAGCAGATCGGAATAGCGGATCGGAAAAAAACAAACTTAAAATATGAATTGGAGACCTCCAAATTCCCCATGAAAGTATGTCCACTAACGCTCTATTCAAGAGATATTTACTCTAAATATTTTCATTGTTATAAATTATTTTGGATATTTATTATTTATTGATTATTTTGGTTTTGAGTTGATCACTTTGCACATTTGATGTGAGTTAATGCTTCCATTTCATGATTAAAGTAGTTGGAGCATATATTAATTTATTTATTATACCTTAAATAATTCACAACAATGAAAATCTTTAGACCTGAATATCTCCTAAACAAAGAGTTAACGGGCATACCTCCAGAGGGAATTTTTTCTTCTTTAAGGTCCTTAATTTATATTGCCAGTAAAAACACTTGATCCTAAAACATCCTGTATAAGCAGACAAATAAAAAGATTTAATTTCTTATAGCATATATAATGTGATTGATGCATCGTTCGAAATTATAATAGATCTTTAAATAATATAACAATAATTATATAGTTTTTATTATTTATATTATCAGTAAAGTATATTTTTGATATCATAATTATCTGTTTTGTCAACATTACTAAGTTTATTTTTTTAGGAATATAAAATTAATTATCAGGACATCTTTAATACTAAAAATGTTTAGAGTTTCATTAATCAATTAATCGTAAAAATTTCATTTAATAAATCATGCGTTTCTATTCTAGTCTTTATTTTCATTTGCTGTTGATTTATGCAGTCTTTAGCTTTCATATTGAACCCATTTCAGAGGCGAATTCAGGTAGTATTTG
Source organism: Halyomorpha halys (assembly GCF_000696795.3). Classification (NCBI taxonomy): domain Eukaryota; kingdom Metazoa; phylum Arthropoda; class Insecta; order Hemiptera; family Pentatomidae; genus Halyomorpha; species Halyomorpha halys. The sequence continues at coordinate 534,374 of NW_027106076.1, read as the reverse complement.
GAAAAGGGGAGTATCAAGGTGATCACAGAAGTTGGGGGATT
>NW_027106076.1:531149-534283 GCF_000696795.3 Halyomorpha halys | reverse complement strand
CTTTAAATATGATTTTTTCATTACTTCAATTATAAAAAAAATTTCTATCACACATAAAATTAAATTTAATTCAAAAGTATAAAAATTATATAAACATTTCAATTATAGAAAAAAATATTTACATATATAAAACCCAACATGGACGTCCCCATTTAAAAGCTATTAATATTTTTAAAAAACAACACTATAACACATGTATACAAAGATTAAAATTACATAAATAAGTATATTGGACACAAACATATATATATATAAGTTTTAATATATTAAAACTTGTAATGTGCAAATATCAAAAAAATTAAAAGTTTATTTGAGAATTTGCACCAGTCAATTACTTAAATCGTATCCCTGAAATAATATAATCCTCACAGTACATCTTCTCCTCAATTAATTTGATAATCAAGTTACGATTATCGACTAATCCACCAATTATTGTGATTAGTAAAATGGATTGAATTAATCTACAATCTTCGTTCAACAATTCTGAGAGTTCGAATCTCTATTTTTCCTTTCTTTAGTTGAACTATATAATTAATATTAATCTCATATTAGATATCAGTGTGATTTAATTTTTTAATGTAAAGTCAACATTGAATAAACATTTTTAAATAACCAATTATAAATTATAGATATTTAATTATAGTTGTATAATGAACACAAAATTATTCTCCAAAATTTAAGTAAATAAATAGTTTATCACAATAACAACAGAATATTCATTTAATTACCCTTTTCTATGTAACTTATTTTAGCTACTATGTTTTTGACCTTATGAAACGAAAAAAATGTAAGCAAGCCTAAGTTTTAAATTTTTTACTTTTAAAGAATTATATAAACCAATGAAACTTGATAATTAATACGTCATTTAAAATAATAATAACTATAATTAATTTTAAAAACTATAACATTCATAAAACATCTGTATAATTTTAATTTAAAGAAAATAGTACAACTAAAAAATAATTGTATAATTTTAATTTTAATCTTATATTTATAATGTAGTTCGAAACAATTTAAAACTTTAAATCTCTTAGGTTGAGTAGAATTCCATTTGTATGAGTCCAGCGCCATGACCACTGCATTAAATAAATAAGTTATGAGTTTTAATTAGGTTTAAAAAATAGTGAAACGATAGGACTTTAATACACTTATTTTATTTAAATTCATAAAAAAATATGTAATTACAATCGACATTTATGTAATGAAGTTTGATAATTCATTATATAATTTGAGTTAATTTTTAGCAGCATTGTTATTTGACAAAATGTTTAAAAATATGATTACAGTTATTCACTAGTAGTAGGTATATTTTATGCCGTTCTTTTGGAAACATTTTTTGTTATTTTGTAAGGGAAAATTCCCTCCTGTCTCCCTGTGGATCTGTTATTGTATATTTCCACAATCTAAAATAATTTTAACATTTTTGAGTTCTTTTATTTAGAAATTATTTTTTAAATACTTCTTGGCGTTACAAAATCCCTTCTTATATTATTTTTATTTCTTACTGTTCTTTTACGGTTCCAGTTTACTTTAACGAGCAGCACTTTGAAAGTTTCTAAAAATGGTTTAGGGATTGTGCAGGATGGTATGTTTTCATCAAATTCCACTCACTAATATCGCTCACGCACGCGCAAAAAAGTATTTTTCTAGACTTATAGATTTCATGGCATATATTTCGAAACGGTACCTCCTCCTATAGATTTTATTTTCAAATCACAAATAAAATTTATTATAAATTAAAAATTAAATATAATATAAATGTTATATTATACGTTATAAAATATTATATTATGAAAAATCGTAAAAAAGAAGATATAAAACGTTCCGGCTCAATGAGGACTTAAAAAGGCCAAAAATATAGGATTTCTTAATTAGATGACGGGTTACTTTTTTAATGTATGAAAAATCAAACAACCTTACTTCAATCAAGTCAGAGCTTCAGGTGTATTTCAAAGATGGTAACAGTTAATAATTATATAACAGTTATAATTAAATTTTATATTTGTTTAGTGTAACCTTAATACCAAAAGATTATGAGCCCTATCACCTCAAGATCAGCGATATCAAAAAGTTACTGATAACAAAATTCAGGAATTAACAGGAATAATGAAATGAAATTTGTAGTAAAAAAAATTTTTTCTAGGAAATTGTAATTACCAGAAGTAAGGAATTATGAAAATTGAAACAATGTTAATGAAAAAATTTATTTTCAAACACTGAATTATAGATAATTATGTACGGACCCAATACAAATAGTGAGGTAGCTATATTAACCTATGTACTAGTGTATTGTACTGTAATATATTGAGCTATGTAAGTACAAACATTTTCTTCTGTAAAAACACAATTTTCTTTCACTAAATCGAACGCTTAATTGTGCTAAAAACCATAAAATCTCACCTATTTCACACCCGTCCCTGAGGAATGCTAAAGAAGAAGGCTATTAAATATTGGAGCCCACATTAAACTATACCCTGAGGCAGTTCTGTGATTATAGGGCCCTTGACATCCAAGAGCCTCCCACTGGACCCAGGTCTTTAGCACCCTGCGCTAGGCTTCATTATTCCTACAGCGATTTCGAAACGGAGCCTAGGAATCCTGACAACGACCTACAAATATTTATGGCCATTTAATCATTTATTTTTTTCGAGGTCAACTTTCTATGTGTTTTCAAAATTAAACAGGCCAGTAATTATGACTCATTCTGTGAATAGTTTCTAGCTTTCGGCATTCATGCTTCGAATCATTATAAAGTTCTTCCAATCTGTTTCACGAAAACATTGTTATTTGCGAAATATAAATTTTTAATAATAATAAATAATAAATTACATTTAATGACATACAAATATTCTGTATGAATCGAAATACAAACCGAGAAACACTTTATCAAAAATATTGTGCTGTCCAACTTCATTGGGTTGCCTTTTAGGCAGTATACTTATTTTTTTATTCCTATTAATATAAATAGTCACAACAAAATCATTTTTATATTGTCACATTATGTATCAAAGTTGTACATAATTATATATATATATATATATATATATATAAACAGGTAACCTTAAAATACCAAAGGTAGTAAAAGGTAAGAACCAACACGAATTACTTTTCTTTTCACAGTAATACACCTAATA
>NW_027106076.1:525874-531099 GCF_000696795.3 Halyomorpha halys | reverse complement strand
CTTTAAATATGATTTTTTCATTACTTCAATTATAAAAAAAATTTCTATCACACATAAAATTAAATTTAATTCAAAAGTATAAAAATTATATAAACATTTCAATTATAGAAAAAAATATTTACATATATAAAACCCAACATGGACGTCCCCATTTAAAAGCTATTAATATTTTTAAAAAACAACACTATAACACATGTATACAAAGATTAAAATTACATAAATAAGTATATTGGACACAAACATATATATATATAAGTTTTAATATATTAAAACTTGTAATGTGCAAATATCAAAAAAATTAAAAGTTTATTTGAGAATTTGCACCAGTCAATTACTTAAATCGTATCCCTGAAATAATATAATCCTCACAGTACATCTTCTCCTCAATTAATTTGATAATCAAGTTACGATTATCGACTAATCCACCAATTATTGTGATTAGTAAAATGGATTGAATTAATCTACAATCTTCGTTCAACAATTCTGAGAGTTCGAATCTCTATTTTTCCTTTCTTTAGTTGAACTATATAATTAATATTAATCTCATATTAGATATCAGTGTGATTTAATTTTTTAATGTAAAGTCAACATTGAATAAACATTTTTAAATAACCAATTATAAATTATAGATATTTAATTATAGTTGTATAATGAACACAAAATTATTCTCCAAAATTTAAGTAAATAAATAGTTTATCACAATAACAACAGAATATTCATTTAATTACCCTTTTCTATGTAACTTATTTTAGCTACTATGTTTTTGACCTTATGAAACGAAAAAAATGTAAGCAAGCCTAAGTTTTAAATTTTTTACTTTTAAAGAATTATATAAACCAATGAAACTTGATAATTAATACGTCATTTAAAATAATAATAACTATAATTAATTTTAAAAACTATAACATTCATAAAACATCTGTATAATTTTAATTTAAAGAAAATAGTACAACTAAAAAATAATTGTTTAAATACACCTACCTATACAATCCAAATATATTTAACAATAAAATCTTGAAATATTGTAAATCATGATAAATTCACTTGACGTAAATAGTTATTTAGTTTTTTATCAAAGCTAAATTTACTAGAATATAATGTATTTACAAATAAAAAACAATAAAAAAAATTTTTTGTAATCAACGTAATTTTAAAAAAAAAAATTTATTCTTGCGAAACTAAAACTAATTAGATCTCATAGCTTTAGTAAGTGGTCTGAACAAGATTGATCTTTTTTTATTTTATTTTTTAATAGTGATACTTGGTTAGAGATGAAGAGGTGGTGATTGTAGTTGAAATGATGATTATTTCATTAGCCGAAGTACCAACAGTTGAATAGTAACCAATTAGCGAAAATGTAGCCGGTGAGGGCCTAATTACGAGGCTGGAGGAGAGGCAGGGTTCAGACCTGCGGAAAGGGTGGTGGGGCGAGGGGGAGGGGCGCTCCAGCGGGCGCTCCGTCAGTCGTGGCCGGGACATGACCGCCGTGAGATGAACCGTTATTACGAAGGATATCCACGCGTTCTGCCGCCGCCGCCGCTGGCCGAGCCCTCTGCCACCTGGGCATCCTATGCCTCAGATCCTGCCAGAAGTCATGAGCGCTTCAAGCCGGAGAGGGTACGCCACGGCCTGTCTGTCCAGAAGCTGCAATGGAGAGCTTCCAACTGGGTTGACGGCTTCCCTGAGATGGTTAGTTCCATGACCATTGCCGACGTGTCCCCGAGGTTCGCCGTCAAGAGGATTATCCTCTTATACGAAAATGCTCAGTACAGAGAAGCTGCCAACTTCATCAACCGCCTGTCGCACGGGACGTTCAAAACTATCCTCGGTCAACTGCCGATCGATCTCTTCATTGAGGCTATGCCACACTCGGTCTCCATTCTAGAGGCCCTCTATGCCAAAGTTTTCCTTTCTTCAGATTGTGGAATCAAAGTTCTGAGGCCTGATTGTGTATTAATGCAACTGGTCAAGTTATTTGCCGGTGCTGGAAATGCCGAACGCTGGTTAGGCAGTGCCAGGAAATTGCTGAAGGTGATAGTCCTCTCCGAACCGAAGCTCAAGAAAGCCCTGCAGGTGAAGAGGAGATCATTGGACAAAGCCGTCGAAGGCTTAGGTCAGCACGGACTCGTTGGTACTACCGACGAGTCCCTTACTAACCTTCACGACGCCCTCAAAGTAGAATTTCAAAGATTGGTGGACACATACAAGACAGCCCTTCAGAAACTGGAAGAACTGAGCCTCTCAGGCAAGAAGGACGGAAAGGCGAACGCACCGGTTCAAGCTTCGCATCAGCGACAACTCTCTTTACGGCAGTCGGATATCCAAGAGCGGCTGATCAAAAACAAGACTCTCCTAAACGTAGTCGAGCCGGCCACTTCCAATCGTTCCGTAGCCATTCTGCTGGCCATCCTCCAGCGCCGGGTCGAGTGCGATAAAGACGCTCTTTTCCAGTTCACGCAACTGCGGAAGGAATTGAAGGTGGAGTCGGAACAAGTCGTAGCACCGCTCCTCATGCGATACTCACATGCGTGCGATCAGGTAAGTTTATGCCTTTCATGTTAGACTCACATTATATGCTGCCTTTGATATTAAAAGTTAATTTTACTACAATTTCATTTAATTAATTAATTAAAATGTGTTATAACATGGTTGCAAAATATAATTTTCTACATGCCACATCTTATATTTAAAGCCAGTTAAACCTAACACTATTAAAATATTTAAAATTTCATCTTGCCTATTCTAGATTGTTAACTACCAAAAAAATTATACTATACATTTACTTTTTTTATTTATATTATCTAATTAAGTTCTCAACGGTTATTTTGCGAATAAAATTCTTGATAAAAATCATGAGAAATATTAATACTTCCATGAAGGGATAAAAGTGAGAGTAAAAAAAATGAGAGAAATATAGCTTCATTTATCTTTATTTTTAAAAAAGGTGGTTTACTTTAATTATTTTAATAAATTTCTAACTCGTGTAATTTAGGTTTGGATAAGTATAATATAAACCAAAGTTAACGTATTTTTTTTTTAAACTTTAAACTGATTAATCATTTTGAAAGTCCACAATAAATATGACTTTTAAGCTTAATAAAAACTTGAAAATAGCCAACAAATTGGAGAAATGACGAGGTCGTGATATAATTTAATTCTTCAACAGTTTAGTCCTTCTATATTTTATTTCTGAATTTAACTCAAATTGTTGAAAAGTTTCACAACAATCTGACTTAAACCCCTGTAAATATATATAATAAACGAAAACATGAACTACCACGGGTGAATGCTCCCGTGAGTGTTGCGGGTTGAGTTGCCTGTGCTCTTGGAAGGCGTTGATAAACTTCAGGGCTAAGCGTAAATAAATGATAGAAATAATATTTTTACATAAAAATTTAATAACCATTTAAGATATTTAATTTATTTTGGATATACAAAAAGTCATGAAATTCTAATATCTTCGCAAACAAATAATTATTTTAATTCTTGAAATAACCAATATTTCATTATTTATTTAAGAAAGATGTTTACTAATAGCTTTTCAAAAATCAATAAGAAAACAAAAACGCAAACTGAACAAGGTTAATAATTAGAATAAGCATAAATAGAACACACAACTTGGAAAGAAGCTTAAAAAGAAAAAATAAAGATGATTTTTTGTCCAGAATTCAAAGTATTCAAAATGTATATAATAGTGGTCAATATAATAATAATTATAATATTTTTCAATACATATTTAAAAGCCATTTGAAATATCAATTTTTAACTTATTTATTATGTTTAGAAGAAATAGTTTCTTAAAAAAATAATTATTCTTCTTGAAATAGCTAATATCATTATTTATTTAATTAACACACAACAAAAACTATTTATAAATAGATTTTAAAAAGTCAAAAGGAAAATTAACATTATAGTTTGAGGTTAATAAGCAAATTAATTTTTCTGTCTAATTATTTCGCTATTGAAACAATGAACCAGAACTTTTAATCTTGTAATTTTGAAAAACTATATCCTTTTTTAATACTTGCATACAGTTATGTTCTCCGTAATTAATTTATTTATGTTATATGTAAACAGAAATTGGCATGAAAGTGAAATTATTTTTTTACATTATATTGTAATATGGCAATAACGAAGCCACGGAATCAACAAGGAACGAGGCGAAATCCAAGTCACCTGTTACAGCCCCGTTTAGCCTTGAACGTGAAAGGTTGTAATTCCATTCTCCTCCAATTTCACTCTGAGAGTTGTCTTTCTAGGTAACTGTCCCGAAAGGTCTACAGAATTCTTTTAACTGAAGTCAATTCAGTTACACATTTCCTTTGAGAACATTGTTTCAGAATACTATAGTCACCTTAATGTGGAACTATAGCTGGCGTAGAAAAAGACTTTCATAAAAGCATCACGGATCATGTGAAGATAAATTATTTTTCCACACATTGAATGTATATAGGAGCCACGTTTCTGTAGATAGAATGGATAGATCTTGTAGCTTTTTATTTAACAAACATTTCACTGTTTATACATATATAGAGTAGTATTAGAGTTTTAATAAAGTTTAAATAAATTATTATTTATCTATTATAATTTAAAATAATACTATGTTTTAGGCAAAGATCGGAATTCAGTGAACGTATTAAAAAAAATAAAGATATAAAATGAAAAATCAAACATACTTTCAACATAATTATCAAAATTATTAAAAAACAGGAGTATGTGTTCTTCAAGAAATAATTACTAACCAAAATTCTTTATTTTATGTTATATTTTACTTTAATATGTTATTATATTTTAATATTATACTATAATAATTATAAATAATAAGGATTTGTTTTATTTAACCGATTCTACGTGTGTAAATATTAAACTGTTTTATTCGAAATTCTAGCCACCATCAACTTAAGGAACAAAAATAGTATATTAAAGTACTTCTTTTAATTTTACAATCGTGCGTGCACATCAACGTTTCGTGATCAGATCAGAACTTCTTTGAGCTTCCAAACTCTACTTTAATCTTCTTTTTTTATCTATTTTCATCATAAAATTTATATTAATAATAATGCAAAAATTTAATTGTTAAAGTTACTTTAGGTAAACTAAACTAACTTAGGTAAACTGCTTGACAACTAAGTAATTTAACAAAAAATGTTAAATAATTAAGTTAAGTACAGTAAATTACAGAAATTTATAAAAAATATGTACATATACATATATATATAAGTTAC
>NW_027106076.1:520026-525613 GCF_000696795.3 Halyomorpha halys | reverse complement strand
ATCATAATAATGGAAAACATACATTTATTAATTAATTAAATTAAATTTTAACCTATTTTGACTCTCATGGTTTAAAGATGTTAATCAAAACAATTGTGTATATATATAATGTATATATGTATAAAATAATATATGTATATATATTTATATACGCACATAATGTATTTAAGAGATACTTAATAAATATAAAATTTTAAAGGATTTCACTATAATTTTAAAGTGAATTCATTGAATCCACTGCATGCGGAAAAACAAAAACAATCGGCTTGAAAATGATCAAACACAACAAACGACACGTGACTATATTTTCCCGACATAACAAGTACGGGTTTTCGTGTATCTGCTCAAATATGATGTATGGGAATATGAAACTTAACACAGTCATACTGTTTACGATTTTAAAAAGTGGTTAAGTCCTGGTCGCTATCAGACTGTAGTGAGCAGAAGAACAACACTTCAAAAATGCCATTTATCCTGGTCAGATTCTCGTTCTCCTTCTTGTTCTTTTCGCAATTTGACGGGCATACGGCATTAACGGCTCGACCAAATGTCTTGAAAATTTTCGTACATATGTATTTTGCACTCCATTAAAATCCTTTGTAATAATATGAACCTATTCGGTGTTTTGAAAAAAAGTAAGAATTGAAAAAATATATTTTATCCTATAAACTACTTATTTATAAACCAATCGTAATAAACTATTGCAAGAGCATTTGTTCCATATTATTTTATGATATTGTGCATATGTTGAAGCGATTTGGCTTTCTGAGAAAGTTTCAAGCGAAAAAAAACGGATTAAAAACTTTTTATGCATCAATAATAGTTGTCAATTGACAACTCATAACCCGTTGAGGCAAGTATATTCCATCATATTATAATTAAGAGTTAGATAGTTAATTTACATTAAAATGAAGTTTATGAAATGAAGTAAGTTTATGATTAAACTTTACAATAGTTTAGAAAAAACTTTTGTCGTTTTGACCCTTTTCATTGAAAAATTCTTTAAGAAAAAAGAGTAAAGATTAATTTATAGGTCATTTCTAAGGCAATTTTATACTTAAGGTTTTATTAATATCTTCGTTTTATTTAGTCAGTTTTGTACAGTAATTATATTGCGATCTGTTAATTTTATTAATTAAATACGAGATCCTATATTTTAATCCAGTGATTGAATGCGAAATTAAATTGAAATTACTCTCTCATTAGCAATATAACTAAAAATTAATTCGTAACCACTGAGACATAGGCCAGTTAATCTAAAACCTTTGAGCACCCAGCTCCCCCCTCTGAACCGAAGCAAAACAAAAATTTTATATTTTGTACGAGATCAACGGTGGGGATGCAGAACGTCCAATACTCGTGGTAGAACTCTTTCCCGAGACACGACATCCAATAGCTATTCCATCCTCTCTCGCAAAAATCCTACTTATTGGCCCACATCTCTTAAAAAACGTCCCAATATCCTTGATATATTTGTTACATCCCAAATACCCTCCTCGTAATCCATAATTCAATCTTTAGATGACCGCTCTTCAGATACTAGCCCAGTTCTAAACCACATTCATTCAAATCCTATCCCTAGACCCTCTCCCCCTTCAATGGTTACAGGACAGGTGAACTGGAAAAATTTTCGGACTGATCTAGAAAACGTACTTGACTTAAACATTCCATTAAAAACAAAAGAACATATCTACTCTGCTCTCGAAATACTCTCCAGATCGATAGGAACTACTATCACTATCGTATAAAAGGTTTTCGGTAAAACAACTTACCTCGTCACGTACAAGCCTTACTAACAGAAAAACGCCGGGCAAGAGCGAGGTGGCACAGAACAAGATATCCTTCGGACAAAACATTACAATACATTGACTAACAGACTAAGAACAGAAATTAGAAAACACAGAATACAAAATTTCCAGAACGTAACAGAAAACCTAAATACCACTGACAAATCACAACTACTAAGAAACTACTAAAATACAAATCATTTAACCATCCACTTGAAAACAAGACTTGGGCACGAACAGATGAAGAAAAAACTCGAATGTTCGGCGAACACCTCTACAAAACTTTTAACCCGCATCCTGATATCCTCAGCCCATCTTGAACATGTTGAAGCAGAGATTACAATTCCACTCCAAATGACCCTTCCTCCTAAAGCCTTTCATCCCTCAAAAATACATAAAAATATATAAAAACATCATCCACCAATTACTTTCTAAAAAAGATCCTGGCCACGATCTTATCACAGCACACATTCTGAAACAGCTCCCTCGTAAAGCCATCCTATTCCTTACCTATATCTATAATGCTACTCTCCGATCCACTTATTTCCCCAACCCTTGGAAAATGTCTATAATAAAAATATGTTCTCAAACCCTCCAAGCCACTTGAATATCCATCTTTCTACCGTCCTATTTCACTCCTGCCCATTATGGGCAAAATCATAGAAAAACTTTTATTAAAACGCCTCTATCCAATCCTCGACTCAGATCATATTATTCCTGACCACCAGTTTAGATTTAGAACATCCCATTCTACCATACAACAGTGTCCTGGAGTGGTTGATGACATATCTTCCACATTGGTGCGCGGAATGTACTGGACGGGAGTCTTCCACGATGTTGAACAAGCTTTTGATCGAGTCTAGCATCCAGGTCTGCTCTATAAACTTCGTCAATTCCTACCCCCTACATATTTCCTTATAATCCGCTCCTACTTCTCTGATAGAACCGTTAAAGTAAATCATAACATAGCCTACTCATCTCTCTTTTCTCAGTCCGCCGGTGTCCCTCAAGGTAGTATGTTAGGTCCCATTCTTTACACAGCTGACATCCCAACCCACCCTAACACACTCCTAACAACATACGCTGATGAAACATGTATACTGTCTGTAAACAACGACCCTACTAATGCATCACAAACACTACAGACACACATAACATCCATTGAAGAATGGTTTCAAAACTGAAGAATCAAAATAAATCCTGACAAATCCCACCAGATCACCTTTATTCTCCGTCGTAAACCTCTACCCTCCTGTCCTACAGTATCCTTACTCCACTAATGCCTGTTGAACATATTCGATACTTAGGACTCCATCTTGACAAGAGACTTACATGGAATCCACATACAAGACTGAAACGACAAGAAACTGCTCGTAGATTTCGATTGCTACAACACCTTCTTGACAAACGCTCTAAACTACCCATTCACTACAAAAAAATTATTATACAATATGATAATCAGACCAATTTGGACATATGGAATTGAGCTTTGGTGCTCTACCAAACCATTAAATTCCTCCCGCATTCAATCCTTACAATCCAAATTCTACGTAAAATTCTTGAAGTACCACCAACGGTTGGTTCCTTCCCAAGATTTTCAAGTGTAAATGAAACAGTCTACAGATTTACTTATTGTATTTCTAATTTATTCAGTTGTAAATTACATTAAATAAATAAATAATATTTTGTACGAGTATATTTTTTTTTTCTTGAACCATAGTTTTTTTTTTTTTATCAAGAAAGTACTTCATAATTCATCATCACTGATACAAATAGCTGGTGAAAAAATTCCAAAAACCGTCCTTCTTCAATGATTAAAAAAAAGTACAAAAAGAGAGCAGCCAAAAGTTGTCACCCGCAAAAATAAGTGATATAAAAAAGGCTGCAGCGCCAGTATTGGGCTTCACTCCACAATTTAGTACACTACACGCTCAGTTGAGAATATAATCTAAAATGGAAAATAGAAGCTAAAATTGGTCATAGTGTCTATTACAGTGATAGCTTTCGAATGTGGTAAATAGAAAACGATAAATAATTACAAAAATACCTATTATTAGTTTTGTTTTGACTGAAATATTGTATCAAGTAATAATAAATATTATGCATTTTGTTTTCGCAAAATCTATAAGAATAATTGTGAAGATATTATTATATTTTTATATTTCAGAAAGAGTGCCGAAAATTGTTTACCAAAACGGATGCCTTTCACCAAGTATTCGTAATATTTTGTAATTATAAATTTACTCACTAATTAAAATGTTGTGTTTCTAATACTTCAATTAGAAATCCACCGTCTCTTTTACACTTATATGAAAATATATGAACTTAAATATATTTACAAATTATATTTATTATACACATTCTAGTGTATATCTTGTTTTCTTAATTGGTCATTATCGACATACCATATAGCCAATAATTATTAAAAATTATACAATTAAAAACCATACCAAGAGACATCTCACATACCTAGCCATGAAACTCGAATCTCATCTCTCGTTCTCAGCACAAGTACAACACAGAATTCAGATTGTAAAATCAATATCATAGCAATTCAAACACCTAATATAAACCCAATCAAACCCCTACCTAGGGTTGTCACACAGACTAGTCATACATAAAGCCATACTGAGACCATCACTAGTAAACGGTGCCCACAACAGCCCTGAAGTCACTACAACAGTACCAAAACAGCATGCTACTGGAGATCTGTAGGGGTACTACACTTGAGAGACGTAACATGACTCTCATACACACATCACACGGAGAAACATTAGGTTTTTGACAGCCTCCCTACTTCCTTTAATCCACTATTCCAGACAGTTATCCCATTCCCCTTCCTGCGAGGTGGCAGGGTAGGATGGGCCCCAAAATCCCTATCAACAACACACTATCTTAATTCCTTTCTTCTCTTGTCCCCTCCCTCTCCCCAACTATTTTTCAACTTTTACTTCTTAATTATTGTAATTATTTATTTATTATCTTTCTTCTTTAATTATCATTTGTTCTTCTATTTTTTCCATCTTCACGCGGAGGTCCCTCACCTCCAAATATTTAAGTAGAGTTCTCACAGAATGGACACATCAAAAATCTCAGATAAATATTTCACTGGATACTTCCCAGTACCAACGGTAGAAAAAGATTGTATTTAATTTGATTTATATTGGAAAAATATAGATGACCGTATGCAGTAGATTGTCGGGGCGGTCAATACAGGTATCAAAATAGTAAAATAAAACTATTGATTGTTAGCCAACGTTTTGCCCCACTTTGCAGGGCTTCGTCAGGGCTGTCGGATTGAAATGGAGATGGCAAGTTAATTTCCGTTTCAATCTGATAGGCCTGACGAAGCTCTGCAAAGTGGGGTAAAACCTTGGTTAACAATAAATAGTTTTATTTTACTATTTTGATACCTTTATTGACCGACACCCCGACTATCTTTCGACAATCTAATTTGATTTATGTTTCAATTACGTAATGAAAGTTATTAATTCACGAATGATTTTCTGTTTTAGCGGGATCGGGAAAAAATACACATACATTTATAATACAAAATAAATTTTTAAAAATATTAAGATAAAAACTAAAACATAATAATAAAAACAAAGATAAACCTGTAAGCCAGAAAGCAAGAATAATAATTAAAACTAAAATATTATTATTAATTAAATCTAATAGATTGAAAACAAACATAATAGTACAAAAACATTACATATCTAGAAAATTAATTTTTCTTTTCTAATATTTCTAAAATAGAATAATATGGTTCTCCATTCAACTTAAAATGGCATTCTATTTAT
>NW_027106076.1:516801-519976 GCF_000696795.3 Halyomorpha halys | reverse complement strand
ACACAACTAACCACAAATTCCATCAAGCTTTATCTATTCTGTAGGAGGCAAAACGACGGTGGGATTGCGATGACCAATGACAGAGCAGCCCTAACGGTGCTGTATTACCATTGGCGGGTAGAGGACTTCTACTGGTAGCAGTGCCATCAGTTAATTTCACGGGAGAGATGAGTTGAGTGGCCGCCGTATAGGCACACAGTGGCCCCTTATTGGATATGTCAGCCGCGTCACGATTATCTATGCTCTCTTCAATCCTCCTCTTTTCATAGCTCGAATTAATTTCATCCTTCTCGGAACCGGAAAATTTCTTTAAGTATCAATTTTCAAAACCTTGGGCTAATGTAAGCATTGTAGTGTTCCTTGATAATTGCTTTATAATTAAAAGGGATAGTGCCGGGCTCAATAATCAATATCCATACAATGCGTGGAGCTTTTCAATTTACTAACTATTCACGATACATTTGTATGAAAAAAAAAAAAAAAAAAAAAAAAAAAAAAAAAAAAAAAAGAAGAAACCTTTAAACCAAAAATTAGTTGAAACAATATCCTCACACAATATTAAATTTCTGGTCCCCTCTTTTTGTGTCTCAGAAAAGATTTTTAGTTAACACTTCGACGTAGTTATATGGTTTTTTCATCTCATCTATCCAAACTATAGAAAGCATTCTTTATAGAAAAATGGTTCACATATAAGATGGTGAAGGAACAAAAATGGATAAATATAAACTGCAATTAGATTTTATGATTAACTTTAGGAGATAAGAGGAAAAATATTTTTTTCAGGTTATAAAACATATTTGCAGAAATCACAGTAGTAATATAGTCGTATTATATACCTTTGGAAAGTCTCAGAATTTAGAAAAGATAATACTTAACATTATAGTAGGCAAGAGATCACATGAGAGACCAAAAACCAGATGGATACAGAATTAATAAAGATTTGCAGAAAAGCAGAGCTGCATGCAGAAAACTGAAAAGCAGTAGACCAAGATAGGCAGGCGTGGAGAAGCCTGGTCTGGGCTGCCAAAGATCTACAAGGTCTCTAGAGCCAACCGAAAAAAAAAATTAACATAGAAAGTCATAGAAGATAATGTACAATGACGAAAAACATATAAATAATAGCTCTGTTCTTGCGACATTTAACCTGTGTTTTTATGTTTCCCCAGTTTGATTTATGTTTTCATGCCACAAGCAATATTAAGTAGTTAGTTTTTTTTAATTTCAACTAAGCTAAATTTGAGCCTTTCAGGTCCAGGATCTACTATCTCTATGTTGTGATCTACTATCTCTATGTTGTGATCTACTATCTCTATGTTGTGATCCACTGAAAGCCTCATTTGGAAAATTAGTACGGGAAAGTCTCATCAAAGTGAGTAATACAGAAATATCTATTCTGAATTTCAACGTAGTACAAAGAAGGGTTGTAATAATAATGAAAGCTGAGTGAACCACCCACCGCACCAGATGTATATCAGATAATATTTGCAGCATAGAATCTGTAAAAACGTATAAATACAACTCTGTCTTTGTGTTACCATGAACGGAAGGAAAAACATTAGTCAAAAAAGAAAATTAACATATATAACTGGTATAAATAGTATAAAAGTAAACTAAAAATGAAAGGGTGAATGATGATGAAATTATCGCCATGCCATCGGGTATAAAACTAATAAATATCAAAACCATAAATATTCTTCGACCAAAACAATACGTGATAAAGAATTAATATAGTTTTTGCTCAAAATTTCGGAAAGATACTTTTACTAACAATTCAACATCTCAAATTTCTTTCAATTTATTAAAAAAGTTACATATCTAAATAACAGAAGAGGATTTCATAAAATGAGTAAATAATGATACAGAAAAGAAGATAGAAAATTATTCATTTCTAAGAATGCTTGAATTATAATCAGTGTATATTGTTTATCATAATATTATCCTAAAACAGATAAATAATGCGGCATATAGTAGCAGAATATAGCATCAGAATATTCATCTTTACTATCCCTGCATTATAATTAGTAATTCCCGTGATATACCCTCATACGTCTCATTTTCTAGGAATTGTCCATGCAAAAAATTTTTTTCGACAAAAAATAAATCATTTCTACCTTCAATAAAGCGAAGGAGGACAATTTTGACTGGCGAGCCTATAAGTCTGGGAAGCATTCTCCGTTCCCATCGTTAAAGGTTTCTTTCACCAGCCATTGTCTTGGTAATAGCCCTAGTAAACTTTTTACAATATTCCAGTCAACTACCATTTCTTCAGCGGGTTGTATTTCTACCCTGTTACTCGATTGTTTATGGGCAAAGTGAAAATTCATTTTTATCATTTTTTACCTCTTTGAATCTGCACGTGTAAACTCACAAAATGTAACAATGAACATTTCATTTTTATGAATATAACTCAATTCTATTCCATTCTTATTTATTTATACAAAATTATAGGAATCATCAGTTTTTAAAAAATATTTTTCCGAGTTATTATATCAAAACATTATTTTGTTTCATTCCATTCAATGTATAATTACAATTACACGAAAATGTTGATACCTTAAAATAGTGTATAGAAAGTCCTAACTACGTTTTTAGTTTCCCACACACCTCTTTTTTAGCATTTTATGGGTGAAATCAGGAATATGAGTTGAGATAGCATCGTGTATTTAAGTGTACGTACATCGCCTATTTAAGACATTCAAAGGTTCAATGATAGTGTTCTATTGCTCATTTAGTTAGGCGATTACGGAAGTAAATATTCGAAGTATATATCCATATAAAAATTTTAAAACATGCAAAATATCGGGCCTCGTTATTTCTAATTTGTAAAAGAAAGAAAGGATTGGGTTTCCTAAGACAAATACCGATATTTTGTTTGAATATCAATAATGATATTTCTAAATGTCGGTGATTATCTATCAAATTAAAACAAATATAAACATATGTTATTTTTTATTCTATAATTTAATGAGCAACTTTATTTTATCTTTGTTTTGAATCTAAAATTCGAAGCTAAAATCATCTGAGACACATTTAATACAGTAATGTTTGGCTATTTTGAGTATAAAATTATTCTCGTTGAATAATTAGTAAAACCTTTTGAACTTGAATTTCGGTTAAAATATTCTCTTTAAAAAATCGTTACACACACACACACACAACTAACCACAAATTCCAT
>NW_027106076.1:499607-513786 GCF_000696795.3 Halyomorpha halys | reverse complement strand
AAATAACAAAAACAAAATTAAACTTAAAGTAAAATAACCTCTTGAACATAATCATTCCTATTTAAAATGCTTCCATTCCTGCTTGGGAACTCTGTACCGAGCTCTTCCCTCCACTTATGGAGAAAAGAATAATGAAAAAAAAGTAATTAAGAACCGACGATCAATGGTATAGTGAGACTTAATAGCGAAAATAATAATGTTTTTAAAAAAAAAGAAAGAAACGTGATCTGCCTAATCTTATTAAAAATGATCATTATTAGTACTCTTGTACATTCATTAGAAACAATAAAAAGTAATAATAAATGAAAAAAGTTAGTTAAAAATGATACGTCTCTATAAATGTGATATTGGTGGTTTAATTTTATTAAGAAGTTGAATTCGATACGTTTATCGAATCAGATGATGATAAAATAGCTAAAATAAAATTAGTTAGGTATAGAGTAAACCATTTTATACTCGGATGATAAAACTCCTTTTCAAATCAGAACAAAGAAATGTGAAGATATGCTCATAACTGAAAAATGCTTCGACATAACAACAATAATTACACACACTTTCTCTGATAAGACATAAATCGACTTTTAGAATTATAATTTATAATCCCGACAGCACGTTATTAATTCTAAACAAGCCCCGATATTGAAGACGACCTTCCGGAGCAGCCGGAACATGCTCAGTAACCTGTTATTAAATATTCAATGCTTTACTTTCACTAAGGCCACGTGTGTAGATAAAAAAGTTGAAGATTACTTGTTTTATGACCTGATCATGCATTTACGGGTCTGAAACAGTTCCTCATACGTTACACTCACCATTTAAATATATAATGCATAAATACATCTTATGGACATACGAGTAATGGGTATGTAAAGCTAGGTTCGTTGTAAAATAATGCTAGGAAATCTTTCCAGGTTTACTGACGCAAACATTATTTATCTGTAAGAAGATAACACCTTGCAGTCAAAGATTTTCATACTGTCTACAATCAACGCGAAAAAAAAATGTATTTCTGTATCTCAGAAAATAAAAGATATCATGAAGCACTGCCTTGAGATTACAGGAAACAATATGGACCAATATTTCCCTTCAAGTAAAAATATACACTTTGTTTCTCTTAAAAATGTTTAACTTCCTTTACCATAGTCTAGAAAAAAGTATAATTTACCTCCTATGTTTTTTTTTTGTTTTTTTTTTTTTTTCCTGACCTCCTAGAAAAAATTGAAACAACAAATTAAATATATACAAAGAGAAATAAATGTATATACTCAGGCAAATAATATATCTTGGATTGCCAGTGTGGCATTATAAGATAAGCTGCCGAGTCCGCTGAAGGCGGTGTCATCGACGATGGCATAAGTCTGCCGTGAGCGTCCTAGGAATAGGGAGGAGCTATTCCGCCTGGCGATGATGAAGTGATGACTTCAGGCTGTAGAGCCAGAAGTCCCTCCCAAGGCGAGAATATCGACCAAGGGAACAGTGCTCTGCCACCTCCCAGGTCTTGGAGGAGGGGTGATTTCTCGGAACAGAGGATTGGCACAGGCTTTCAGCCCATCAAAAAACTTGATGTGCCTACGGCCTATGAATTCTGGCACGGTTGAGAGTTGGAGCTCTGCACAAATTTCTCTGTTCCTGGCCCGCTGGAGTGATGTTCCTCGTACTATTCGCCTCAGGAGGGAGTTCTGGAAACCCTGTACGTACCTCCCATGTATATGTTAAATGTACTTATAATAAATAAAATGACAGTTATAATTAATTAATTTTTACTAAATTAAAATTCCAGTAAGGTAAGGTCGAAAAGAGTAAGGTTAATATACATACATGTTCTAATATACATTAGAAGCTTATGCATCCTCAATGGATTTCTCTAGAAGAAATATTAAACCGGAAGTCTATTAGTTCTTCCAGTCCTCGCTTTATCAATATGAAACACCGGGAGGAATGCTGCCCTGAGGTATGAGTGGTATTTTATGATTTAGAGCACGTATTGATAAACTGCTTGAGGAAATTAGGAATACCTCTATTATTGGGAAATGAGAGTATGCGCTTGTACCAGAACACCAGCCAAGTCTCAAAAACTTGCCCAAATAATAAAGTAGCAATTAACAATACAATAATGTGCCAAAATACCTGTTGCTTCAAGATTTTTAGTAGCATTTATTGGCTAAAAAAAATCCTTTTTACTGTTCTTTGAATACTGTTCTTTCTTATATTTTATTTTATGCTGCATCAAATTCATACATCACGTTGTGAGAACCACATAACCTATTTTTTACAATTTCAAGTATGTAACAACAAATAAGCATCACAACCTAGCGGTTTACGTCACTTTGTTATAAGATATTACATACTGTCAATTTTATAAAAATGTATACATTGAAACTTTAGTACAAGGTTCTTTACCTTGCAACTAACATTTTTCCACACTTTTAAAAATACCATATTTATAAAAAAAGTAGGTAAGATTTAGTTAAAAACATAAATGACAATCTAATTCATCCCAGATCTCCATGAAAGCTAGGTCAAGAAGAAAGTGTACGTACAAGAGTTTTGAAAAAAAAAAAAAAAGGAACGAAGTCCTTATAGGATTTCATTTATACTCTGATGCGTCGCATTTCAAATGTGCGGAACAAATGTCATTCCGAAGGATGTTGGAAAAACTAGAGATAAAAATATATGAAGAACAGAGGAAAAACCTCACGTAAGACTTTTCCTGGCGTTCCGATCGAACGGTGGCGTATCCGGCGACTTTCTCTCCACTTGTCTGGAGTGCCTTCGGCATCCTTGGAAGGTTTCGTCATCGGCGTTTGCATGCAGTAGACTGTCAGATGACATAATGTTCTACAATGCCCAATGGCGTAATTGAAAACACAATTCTCACAGAAAGGTTGATGTCCTTTCCCAGGCGGTCACAAGTCAGAGTCGTTAGATTTGAGCATTCACGTGTCATTTAAAATAATTACATGAGGAGAAGATGTGGAGGGGTGCAGTCAGTTAAAAATACTAATAAGTAAAAACTTATTAGAAATGTTGAATGAATAACACTCTTCCTTGTTTCACATATATTTTATATCATTATAATGAAAACAACGGTTCGGGGTTGCACCCCTTCTTCAGGTCTCAAGAACTAATTCTCAAATAACATAACATGCAACATTTAAATGTATCACATTATTTAACAAAAATTACCTATGTATTCAAATAAAAAAAAAAATTTGTTTTTAATAAAATATGTTTATAAATGTTATTAAATTAGTCATCTTTTAAGTAATACAGGTAGGAGAATGTTGTCTTGGCTTTTATCTATTTGTTATCATTTTTAAAGACAACCTTTTGGGAAGGGAATTATATCTCCTTATTTACAAAATCTAACTGTTTAATTATTAAAGTAATTTTACAATGTGACAATAATATTTTGGTATTAGCAAGATTAGACTAATAAGAAGAAACATAATGTATTAGATATAGGTGTTAATCAGGTAATTTGTCCATGAAAAACTTTAATAAAAATGTGATATATTGTAAATGTTGTATGGATATAATGTTTTGTTCAAAACATTTGTGTGGATCAAATATTGTTTGAGAATTTGTTCTAGAGAGCTGAATATGGGGTGACAACCCCGAAACGTTGGTTTCATTATAATGACATAAAATATATATGAAACATGGAAGAGTCTTCTTCATTCAACATTTCTAATTAGTTTTTAAAAAACTCTTCTAGTAGAAGATATTACTTTAAGTAAAAACTTATTTATTAGTGCTTTCGACCAGAATTTCAAGCGTTGATCAGGGCTTAGAACAAAACAAGATAACATTCATAAAGATTAAATTGAAAAACAGAAAAACAAGAAACATAAGAAAAAAAACAAATAATATAGGTAAATAAGTAATATTGAAGAAAATGTATAGAGTGATATGTTGAGAATATTGAAACTGCACATAATAATATGCAGGAAAATCATAATATTGAAATTAAGAATGATAAAACAAATAATATAGATATGAAAAACATCTAAAGAAATGCTTGTACAAAATTGGAAATTATTTAAAATTAAAATAACACAAAAAAATATACAGAAAAACCAATAAGTGATTAATTAAATATGTTAGTAAAAGAAAAAATTAAAGAAGTTAATATAAAATAAGCTAAGAGTAGTCATGTAGTAATCCGACATTATTTAGATGTGATGAACATAACTAATAAAGTGAGTGCGGGAAAAATAATAAGGAAAGATGGGAAAGATGTTAGAAAAGAAAAAATGTACTTAATAACAGATGCATTTGGTTCTCACCAAGTACAATTAGCGATGTCGGTCAATCGTGAATTACGAAATGTTAGGGAAAATGTTTGTAAGGTATGGACTCAAGTAAAAAGGCAACTATAAACTAAAGTAACTGTTAATAGAAAATAAGATATATGTGAAACTAAATATATAAATAAGTTGATGATAAATAAATTATACGGAAATAGAATTGAACAATGATTTGAAGAGCGGCTTGTGAAGCGAATCGGTAAAAAAAAAAAACTTACAGGAAAAAAAGTATTTATTAACAACCAACTTTTTGACCCACGTTGAAAGTATTCGTTATTAAGGCTCGTTTTTTTCCTTATAAATCTAATGTTAGGAAACGTTTTTAGTTTTTCACTGGCACGATCTTTCGATTTAACTATATGTTGTACTATATAACTTCTTTAAAAACACATATTCTATTGTAAATATATAATGAATGACACATTTATGTGAGACAGCCTAAAGTTGTCAGTTATTTTCATTTTCTTACAATCTGATAATATTGCAGTGTTACTATACTAGCATATATATTTTCACTTCCTCATATAATATTAAACTGGAGATTCCTTCGGTCCAGCTTGAGCAATTTTTCTTGATTAATAAAATAGAACCTTTATACACTTCATGCTAAGCTAGTTTACCCTAGCTATCGCCAAATAAATTGAATGTATTTATTTATCCCCAACTCTGTCAATGTTTGCTGTTCAATAATTTATCCTAAGGAATCCTTAATACGTAAATATTAACAGGTAATTTCCATGGATATTTTACGCATCCTTCAAGTTCTTTTCCTTCTAAATCTATGTAGCTTAAATTTGGCATTTACCTACAATTAGTAGTAAATTGAACATATCTATGTTCCATCGTTCTAGTATGAGCTTTGATGAATGTCCGTCGTTAGTTTCTGCTTTAAGATTCAGTTCTCATTATAGTCATCTGGTTGGCTGTCAATCACCGAGAGGTGTATTTTGCACTGAAAAGTGGTTTGTGGCTGACTACTGTTGAATAGCTTTGTGGTTTGTGATTCATTTTAATGCCTGTATGATGTTTAGGTCGTGTTGCGATGTTTGAGAAGATTTTTTAGGACATGGCTCTCCCATGAGAGTATAAATTATGATCACATACGTCATAATTAAGTTGTGAAGCCTTAATTGGTATTGGTAACCGCTACGAAATCTCGAAAGTAATTATCCCTGAGAAAACCCTGTGGCAATATGGTAAAATCATTCAAACCTGCAGAATCGTTAATTATTGAAGCATTAGTTAGAAGCGTTATGCATTACCAATTAATTGTAGTTTGTAGAAATTAATTGAACGCTTAGTATTCAACAGAAAGATCATCATTTAAACCAATACCAACGTACCTTTGAAGTAAAAAGTTGGGCTTTTATAGATATGATGTGTTTATAATAGGAAAAAAATCTGTAGTCAATATTCGCAACAAGTAAGTGAAAAGTACAAATCCAAAAAATTGGTTAATTATAATAGTTTAGTATAGTTGGGAAAATTTGGATTTTTCCCTCTCCCCGAATAACCTCTAGCAGCATCCCTGCCTTTGATAGGTATATTGCCTATAAACACTTCAACTTCATCTTCGAGTTAGAATTATTTTTAAGGGTGGTCATCGTCTTCTTCGTTCCAGCGGCCACCTAGGGGTGGGTAAATTAAAGGTTGAAGTATGCTAGCACTAATTCAGTTTTCCATCATTACACAAAATCATTGTTGAACGGTAGGTAAGTAAGACGCTGTTACTAACTCCTGGGCCTGGATTCGAATTTGGCTGTAGAACATAATTAAACTGTTACTCTGGACGTGAGTCAATGCTGAGGATTGGAAGGTCCTCCTTGCGTATGCCCAGTCTATAAATTAAGGATACCCTTCATTGAGGAAAAAAACTAGCGGTTAAGCATGTTCATAAACAAATCACTTTTTGCACAACTGTTGTTCAAGAAACAGTACCTCCTTACAAAGTACAGAAACTCTGACTCTTTATGGCTTGTAATAGTTCAGGATTTAAAAAAAATTCTAAATATATCATGCCAAATTGTAAAATTAGTTGAAACTAGGAATCGGTGTGGATTTATCGCTGTGGATAGAACGCACAACTGCCACTAGAGAAGGTGCCAGGGACAAATCAGAAAGACTTTGGAACGCATTAGGACATGAGAAACGTTTCCATAAGTAGCGGCGATGACCCCTCGACTCGATCTAGGCGACGCTATATCGAGCAGTGAGCATGAAGTGAAACTTGGCAAGAGCTGACTTCTAGGCCGGGACCCAGATGAGGGCCGGTTCTAGTGAAAATATCCAGGAAGGATATCGCCGCCTTTGGCTACCTGTCTTCCAATGAAAAAATGAAAATACAATTCTCCTTTTAAGAAAGTGCAGCTCATTAGCAGATTCCGACTTGTTAATTACTTTTAGGTCAGGAATGACAGGTGTCGGATCCATTCTCCTTTCTGTTTAAATTATCACATCACAATGTCTAGGAAGTGTCTTATATATGTACAAGATCAATTCGGACAAATTTTTGGGAATAGTGTACAGAAAGGTTCACCCTAGCTCGCTCTAATAATAATTGTAATGTTTGATATTTTATGTGCAATGCAACCAGCAAGTAAGTTGAATAATTTGAACAGAAAGATGAACTATCCATTCTTGTGCTTCATTGAACTCATTTTTCTATTCCTCATTTCCATTGTCGATAAAAAAAAAAAAACGACATGAATGAAAGAGTCATTCCATACTAGAGGTGTGTAACACAAGGCCACTTACTGGATTCGAACTGCAAACGTCATTCCACTCACAGCCAACGCTTTTTTACCATGTTTACACGTTCACTTACTTAATTCATTACGTTCACATACCAATTTTTATAGCAATTGACTATCAATGAACACTGAATATAAAATCTTTTGAAACGGGGTTACCCACGTTCTACAACTCAAGAAAAGAAAATCATTTGGGAGAAAATTGATTCCGTGACGCGAGATGAAGCGGAAGTGGTGGGGTCGGAAGGATACTGGTCAATACTAACAGAAAATAATTTATATTGCGATAGAAGAGTAGAGCTAAATAATCCCGATAGTGCCGGTCCGATTGAATGAGCTCCTGTTAACTTGTACTATCCTATTACAATATAAAAATTTTCCAGCAAGGATTGACTAAGAAAATGGCTGTAAAATTCTGAGTTTTATTGTTATTCTGAAACTTCTACCTTAAGGTATGATCATTATTAATAAAAGTTAAATACATTAATTAATTTTCAGAAGTCTCACTTCTGTAGGCCAATCCTAACACTGTCACAATAGTTTTTATCATTGGTACCAATACATTGGTAGGTACGTAATTGGCACTATGTAAACAGATTATAATTCAGAAATATATATTAATTAGTCAAATTTGGTAGGCAACCGTAAAATCAAATACAGATTGACGACCATTTTCCTACAAGTTATAGTTTAGAAAAAGAAGTTGAGACAATTCAGGTAGAAGGCAACTCCGTTTTTCACTCCTCGTGTAATTAAGAGATAATGACAAACCGACAAAATCAAACACATGTAATAAGATGAGTTGATGGAGTAGAGGGACCGTACTGACTCAGTTTGAATACTTTGACAACACGTTCAGTTCATACCACAAGCTAATTCCAAAGAGAAGGTTTTAGGTATATTCACTCCTTTATTTCATACGCAACCACTAAAAGCCTGACTTTCTATGTCTAAGATTTTCATGATTTTTTTTTAGTTACTTCAACGAAATACATTACAAATTTATTTTTTTCATATTTTTTATAGTGCCATTTCAGAACTCTTGGTTTACTTATATATTCTTATGTACACACTGTTTACTGGGCTCATATTTTGAGTTCTTGGAAATTATAGAGTTATAAAACAGCGGGTGACAATGCTCAAGCTGTTTTACTCCTTTAAAGCTTACGAAACAACAAACGGGTCATTAAGATGTTTGATAAATTCTTTTATCAATTATGTCTTCCGGGCAGCCAGAGTTTCTCATGAAACCAGTTTACACGTCGAGTATACAAGCAGTTCTACCATTCCTTCGGCAAACTATATTACACATTCTCCTTCCTGCACCTAACTCGTCCTTTATATTTCGCCTGCTCTTTTCCATAACCTCATATCGAAGCTCTCATATGGATAACTCGTAACTGGATTTTTCCCCGAAGTTAATTTTTTTTTTTCAAGTTGAATAAAAACCTCTTATACGATCGCTTTGTGGATTGAAAATTGGTGGAAATCAATATTGAACTTATTTAGAAAATTTCCAATTTAAGCGAATGAGAAGGTTTTAATAAATTACGGTAATACATTACCAGGTAATCACGTGAGCTCATCGATATACTCCAGAACCGAGATATTCCGTCCTAAATCCCCCTCTCCACCCCACAGATCCGCAGTACATGATAACATAAATCCCGCTATATATCCCAATCCGCTCCTCATCCTGTGAAATTCTCTTCTCCTCAATATTCGCCACGAAGTAGAGAGTAATACTTTATTGTAAAAGAAGTACTACAGAACTGTAATGGGTAGCTATACGGACAGCATTTTATATCTATACCTTTCATTTTGTTGTCTTCTCATTATCATTAGAATAATTCCACATGATGTGACGAGATTTTGCCATAATCTTGTTGTTATTTTCTGAACTTTTTTTTTTGTCTGTAAACTAAAATATCAGTCATACAACTCCATTACAATTGCTAAAATTATTATTATTTCGCTATTTGTTTTGTTTGTTTTTTTTTCAAAAAAATTGAATTATAAATTCTAAAGATGTTTTAATAAAGTAACTATATTAAAAGTTAGCTGAAATGTGCTCTAAATTCATCCGAATATGTTTGTAAAGAAAGAATCAATAAGACAAATAACAAAAAAATCTCACAATCTCACCTCATTTTAAGTTATACATATTATGAATGTTTCGTCTGTAGTATTTTATACCTTATTTTGTACAACACTATTATTTTAGGGAACTTCAAACGGAAAATTAAGTACTAAAATATAAAAACTTAACTTATATCAGTCACATTTCAATACTAACGGACGCTATAAATAACAATGCCTACTCAATCCGACCCAACTACGAACTAAATCGTTTTTCTATTTCCTTAGCGGCACCGACTGACGACCGTTAAAACAATAATTTGCAGAGCCGACCGCACCATTAACAAGCGGAACGGGACAAAATATAACAGTTATTATTCTAGCTGGTCGCTGTTCATTTTCAACAGATTTATAACCATAGTTTCATTCCATAAGTGCTTGTTTAAAATATTCTTCCCAAGTCATTAAAAGCTTACTCTGAAAAGTACGGTGAGGTCTGAAATTATTTCTTCCTTCTAGTATAAACGAATTTTAACAAAAAAAAAAACCTTCCTCATTATGATTTAATGTTTTTTAATGAAATAATATTTAATGAAAAATAATTAATGAAAGTCCGACAGTACTAAACGAAGAAAATAAATATTTCTTTTTCGTACAAACAGTTGCCGGGTACCTTCAAGGTACCGTTCGCGTGCACAGGCTGTCCGATGAATTCGACCGTTGGAATCTCATTAGGATATTGGTAAATGAACTAGAGAAATTTTGATTTTTTAATTCTCAACTCAGAGTATTCTGAACGTATTAGAAATACAGCCCGTCGTATGCATTATAAATTTCAGACAATCCCATGAACATCAATTTATATTTGACAGCTGTGGATTATATATTGGTAATGGTATTTAGGAGGGGAAAGGGGAAACAAGTCGGGCAAGTGAGCCTATAGGTCCTTTTTGCCAACTCCTGGCGCTAGCTGATATGCCGCTTCGTAATGACCAAGGTGGGAGTGTTAAGATTAATTTTTCGGGATCGCTGTAAAATAAATATTACCTGTCCCAGGTGGGAATCGAACCCACAACATTCCGAACCGAGCCGCCCTGGACCTACCGACCCAACCCGCTCGGCCTCTACGTGGATTATGTAGAGTTACAAATGAAAATATTGATACTTCCCGCAGTGGACGACTCCAAAATATGTGACCGGCACAAAATCAGAAAAAAAAATGGGAGGGGCACAGAGTCCAATTTCTAGAGGATTATCTTAACTCAGTAAAATGCCAATTTCTATTTGATTGAAAGATTAAAATTGCGTTGTTATTAAAGAAAATGGAACGAAAAGGAAGTGCTTTAAATTAAATCAATATAAATATATATATAATTGTCAATAGCATAAACTTAAATTAAATTAACAAATGAGATCTATTCTTGAACAAATAAAAAAATAGTTTCATGGTCGATAGAAAAAATAATAATGTTTCTGCTGGATATATGCGAACAAATAATGTTTATCTGACCTTACGTTTGAGGATGACAGTCGTCTAGAAACACTGGAGATGATGGCTGTAGGCGAATGAGGGCAAAATATCGCAGTACCACACTGCAGACCTGAGTAAGCGGTGAGCTAGTAATTCGACAAGAGCCGGAAACTGTTAAGAGGCCTCAAAGTCGACTGATGATATAAACATAACAATAGGCAGTCGTTAGTTATAACAAACGATATAACTGTTTATAAACAGCGCTACTAATGCACTTGTTACAAAAATATAGCGCACGCAGGTGCCCTAATTTACAATATAATATTTTACATTAATAAACTATACAGCTAAAAGTAATTGATTGATTCCTCTTAATTTAGTGTGCAATGTGCTTAGATTAAAAAAAATAAATCTTATAGTATAAATTAAAGATATAAAAATATTTAATTGCGTAAACAGCAACCAACCAACCTGTTTAGGACACAGGCTATGAGCTGTCATCATAGCGATGATAAAAATAGATTTGTTGGGTAGGTCTAGGGATACACCAGTTTAAAAACAAAATATGAACTCCGGCCCAGAAGTCATTCATATTTAATGTAAACAAACAATAACAGAAACAGTAATAGGCTTAAACATAAATAAATAAATAAAAGATGAGAGAAGTGGAAACAAAACGAAAAAAAGGAATTATTCATGAGGATGCTTTAAAGAAGACTTGTGACCAAGACCTTGCGTCTGGAGGACCGTGAGAGGCCACAACCTGTCCCCGGACTTTCCCTAACGTCCCACATCCATCCTTCCACCCAAGCCCCACCAGTGCTTTCTCTCCTCACAAAGGACCATTTCCACGGTGTCTTACCCGATCCCAGAGGTGCAAGTACGTTGTCGATACGGGACTTAGTAAACGTTCAATTAAGTGTCAGGAGAAAAGAATGTGTGAGAAGAATAGGACTTCTGCGGCTTGGACCGATGCTCCATTTTGACTCGCCGTAGGGGTGCTAGATGATTTTTTTTTATAAATATATTTCAGTTTCCTATAAACTGAAAAAAAAAAATTAAACCAGCACACGGATCTTTTCCGAACCAACCATTTTAAATAATATTTCAACATGATGATGTGAATTCAAGGATTAGCGGTAATTAGTTTACCCATTATTCTTAAAGAAAAAAAAAAAGTTTCCTAAGTATACTATATTAATACTCCGCTTTTCCCAACACAATAGATTTTCGAATCAGAAGTTCATTCAGACAAGCGACAAACGCGGAATCGTCAAACTACATTGGGACAAACTACAACTGGATTTGGGCTAGTTTGGCGTTTCATTAAAAACACCCTCTAAACTTCCAACGATTATAAGAAGATCATCATTATAAACCTATAAAGGACAATGACTCAATTGTAAACTTTGTAAAATCGTGGACTTAATTGTATTTAAAAATTTGCCAAGGAAGAAATTTCATATGAAAATTACGTCTATTAACAAACATCTAGTAAACCCATTTTTGAGCCCGCCAAAAAAATAAAGTCAATTTCACAAAATTTTACTTTTTGTCTTTCTTCTTCTGGATCAGCGATTTGGGGTTAAGCTTTACCTTGCTTTTTTTTTCCTCAAAACAAATATTGCCAAAAAAACTTAAAAAATCTTCAATCCTCCTTAATGCTTTGAAACTAATTAATTAAACATTAACTAATTAAACATTCAATATCAAAATTAAAATAAAAGTAATTACTGTAACCACTTTGTCAAGTTGACTTTGTAGTTAACAGAATAATTTCATTGAATTTTTAAAACTATTCTATTTCCTTCTATGTTTCTCCAAGTGAACGAACAACCCGTTTCTTGTTGAGGACTTCTTCTAAGTCCTTGAATGCTCCTTTTGAAAGTCGGGTTACGGTCCATTGCTAGCAGGCTTGTTTGTGAAGTATTGACGGGACATCTCCAGCCTCACAATCATGCCGCCTCAGTTGTAGCTTCGTATCCTTTACACTTGGACCGGTTCTTTAGATACCTGAGAAGTTTGAACATAGCTCATTCTCGCTATATAATCTTACCTCCACCACTTTTCTGTTCCAATGACCTCCGATATTTCTGATTCGCCCTCAACAGTTAACATAAAACTGATAACAGGTACTTCTCAACTTGTTCCTTACCTTTGCCGGTCCAAACAACATCATTTATTCTATGTATTATTTCATTAATTCTCTTCATTCCTCGTAATACCTGAGATACAGAATTGTATGTTATTTAAAGTATTAGGAGACCTAGACAGCTACTAATCATGTGTTTTTTAATTTTAAAATGAGCTCCCTTCGCTAAGAAAACTCTTCTCTTTGCTACTAAGACATCACTACGGGCAGTATTAAACTATCGAAGTTCATTGACTTATTTGTAAGATTTATAAGAGATTTCTCCCAAAGCAAAAATTAACTAAAAAATTAAACTACGCAATAGATTTTATAGGTCAGTTTCGTTACATCTGCTGTCGACCATTGTTAATTCTCGATTAGTCCAAGAAATGTTCCAAAATGAGCAAATAAACGAGTTATCAATCGTTATGTTTGGGTTTGAACTGACAAAAAATTTCTGCCTCGGCAGACGACAATGTGATTTTATTAAAAAAAAAAACCCTGAAATTTCATTCTATGGTTAATATCATCGAAACTATCAATCCCGTGAAAAATATTGTGCACTTTTTTTTAATGTAGAAGCAATCAAATGCTAAGGTTTAGGCTCTTTTAGAGTTCTCAATACATCAAATACGATAGCACCAGAGATACAGTTTTTTATAAAATAGCAATGGCTCCAGCCTTTTTCGAGAATACCTTTGTTAACGTTGTTAAAAGTAAAAAAAAAAACACTATAACCTAGTTTATTTAATTGCGTTTTTAAAGATGAGGGTCCAGCTCGTATTTCAAAGGTTGTAAAATATAAATAAGATACAATAATCTCAGATAAAGATGTACATTAAGTCGTATGTTTGCTACGACTGTCATCTGTTCGCGGTGTTTATACATAATCTCTCTCTCTCTCTCTGACCTTTATACAGCTATTATAATTATTACTGTGTTTACAGCTACTCTTTAAGTTAACTAGTAAAAGTAAACCTTCTTAACCTGAAAATAGGGTCATCACTTTCTAGATCGGTTCGAGACCTGTCCCGACCACAATCTATCCCTATCCCATTAATGAGATAATTTTCAGTTCTACTTTATTTCTTTTTCGGACCATCCTATCTAGCCTTGTTCAGAAGATATCGACAGAAGGTTTTTATAGTGGAAAGTGGTATGGAGAATGGAATGGTGTGAGAAAGGAGTGGAGTGAAGATTTGGTGACTTATCTTACCTTCTAATTTAGGTCACTGGTTTGCAGAGGTGACGCCCACTGGAGAGGGCTTCGCGTGTAATCTCTTTTTTTTCTCTACCTTCAAAAAGTATAAATAATATTACTTTTTCCAATTTATTTATTTTATTTATTTTTTTTTTTTAATAATTTATTTATTGATATTTACAACTGTATACACATATATACAACAAGTAAATTTGCTGTAGGTGACATAGTAACATG
>NW_027106076.1:481591-499557 GCF_000696795.3 Halyomorpha halys | reverse complement strand
GAATCTTTTGTAAATTTTTTTTTTTTTTTTTTTTAATAATTTATTAATTGATATTTACAACTGTATACACATATATACAACAAGTAAATTTGCTGTAGGTGACATAGTAACATGATAAAAACATGTGGAGAATCTACCCACCAATGTACGAATGAACAATAGTGTAACCAACGAAGAGAAGACATCCCCAGCCCCAGAAAAGCCTAACCGATGAGCAAGAACTCCAAAGTCCACCTGGATCTGGAAAGCCAAAGTCCTAATAGTCCTAAACTATAACTTTTATCGTCAAGATAAATTAAGTAATAGTAAAGCCCAGTAATGTCAATTTGAAATCCAATTATAAATTAATACTAATTCAGAATCAATGTATTTCTACTCAAGAGCTCTTTTATAAATTAAGATGAATAGCCACAATAAACTTTGTTTAGGAGATGGATTAGATAGAATACTAATGTGGCCTTTTATCCCTAACTGTTTTTATAAAAAAACTATTGACAACATAAGGATTAATACTATTTAGAATTAGTGCTTGAAGAAGTTTGTCGGGGGGTGCGGTCAGCAAAGAACAACATAAATAAACAAAACCATATTTATTTATTTTATGCCGACGTTTCGACCTGAGTTTCAGGTCTTCATCAGGGGTTGTGTCGTAGAGGAGGGAAAGATTAGTACTCCCAGTTTGTTTAGGGTGACATTGAACAAATAGTCTATGCAAGGCCGGCAAATGATCTTAATTCCTTAAGAAGAAGGATAATTGAATCTTGTTATATAACACATATCCAGTGCGATTCTGCTGTTGATAAAAGATGCCAAACCATCTTAATGCTCCAGGTTCAACCACTTTGAACAACATTTAATACGAATTTAATGTTTACGGTTAATTAATAAAGTATTTGGAACAAATAAATATGTTTTAAACAGAGCATTTGTAGACATAAATCCAGAGGAATTTTTTTTTTTTTGAGGTCCTTAATTTATATTTTCAGTTTGGCCACTTAAACCTGAAACACCCCTGTATATGTTCTGTATATATTGTTTTATTCAGTCCAATTATGTCTAAACAAGTGGAAGGTAAATTGGTTTGTTATTTAATACTTTTTGGAAAATTCAATGGTAAGAAGGAAATCATATTCTATTTAATGATAGGATATGATTATCCTGTCCTGAAAAATGTCCAAAAATCAGATCGTACCTAGCCGATCTCCGATCAGAAAGTATCTTCACCGTTTAAACTACAAGAGTAGTTTATTCAAACATCGTGCCCGCTGGGCTGTGCAGATCTTGCCAGGGTTTCCTCTCATTGAGGAGTCGTGATCCTCATCTGCTTGGGATGTCGGCAGGGGGTGAAGGGAGCCGCTGTAATCTGCGTGAAACCTTTCACCACATTCACTCAGCCCTGTCTCACGACATCTCCTACAGTTTATAGTTTCACTGTCCCGCGGCCCAAGTGCACTGTGTCAGATTAAATCAACCAGCTGGATTACCTCAAGTTATAGCGTCTCAATATTCTTTTTACCGCAGTAACAGCTAATTAAACTTTTAAATCACATACATTGCAACTAACAGTTACCTTCCCGGTACAGCAACGTATTAAAATATCATGTAGTGGATTTTATATCAATATCATGAAGATTTGTTACACGCATCCATAATTCTTAGGGAATAAGGTAAACTCTGGATGGTAAAATACCAGGTCAGTCTGCAGTACCTTAAAAAACCTGGTCCCGGCATCACACAACTTTTACTTTCTACCCTACTAATAGATGGAATTAATCCTTGTATTTTTTCAAAAAAATAATTTATCTAGTTTTCAGGATGACGATACTAATCTATTAATGTCTATTTTATATAGAGATGTGTGAAAATAAAATCCGCCTATTGTCAAAACAACCATTGAAAAAGTAAACATTAATTTTCTCCTCTAGATGATTATATATTTAATAAAAATTATATATATATATCCATAGTTCATGAATACTAATGATGAGAATTGGTTATTCAATTTCAATTAAATACAATCAAAGTTACCTAAAACTTTTTTTATTTTCAATGGCTATTAAATGAGTATTTAAGAGTTACTCAAGCGCGAAAAGCATTTATCAATCTGCCTAGAATAGAGCAGTTCATCAAAAGATAAAAATACAGTGTTCTATAGTATAAGATCAAAATAGTCGGAGACTTCCGATTTCTTATTTATCATAGCTGATTGGGTAAAAATTATTTTATCCTTTTGTAGATTATCAAATTCTGCCATAGTTCATATTTATTTACATTTGAGCTCTGTCAAACTATTTCAATTTTACAACTTATCTGATAATACGCAGAATAACCACCTATATGCAGACGATCTCCAAATCCATCTGTCCTTCCATCCCCTGGATGCTCAAGGCTGTTCCAAAGATACAAGAGGATATTGACAGCATTAACGCATGGGCGTTTAACAATGATTTGAAGCTGAATGCTGAAAAAACCAAGGCCATTCTTGTTGGTTCCAAGCGCCTCCTTCATTCCCTCCCTTACTGGCCTCTACTCTTCCTTAACAACCAACCGATTCACTTCTATCCCACAATAAAAAAACCTTGGTGTCACCTTTGACCAACACCTCTCCTGGAATAACTACATTTCCCAAATCTCACGCAAATCCATAACTGTACTCAAATAATTCCTAAGATTCCGTAACTCCATTCCTCAGAACGCCCGTCACCTCGTAGTGTCATCTCTCGTCTTCCCCACTTTGACTACGGTTCCTTGGTGTATGGAGGGCTATCTGCAGGACTAGAGTTGAGACTGAAGAGACTCATGAATTACTTAGTAAGATTTATCTTTGGGTTCCCAAGGCGCTCTCAAGTCTCCCGCTGGTATACCGTGTTGAAGTGGCTCTTTCCAACCTCCAGAACGCAATACCTCCTTGGTGTTTTCCTATTCCAAGTTCTTAAAATCAATTAAATCTCCTCACTCTTCGCTCATCCATCCACTCATTAAACACCAGATCTCAACCGATTGATTTATACATGCCCTCCTATAGAACCGCCTTCTTTAGCAAATCCTTCGTCATACGTGCAACCTCCTTCTGGAATTCTCTTCCCATTTCCATTCGCCAGTCCTCATCCGTTCTTTCCTTTAAGCAAAACCAATTCCTCCACTTATTGTATAACCAAACCTCCACATAATTTTAATCAAATAAATAGGCATATTTAGACAAAGTACTAAAAAAAAAGTTTTAAATTGTTTTGTATAAAGTAACAATAAAGACAACTATTTTAAAGACAAAATTGCTGAAACATTCCAGGCATATGCTTGCCCTAAATGTGTAATTTCGGTTTCGAGCGACTTTTCGTTTTTTAGCTAGACTTTCACATAAACACACTTCATCTTATTATACTTGGTTATTTGGGCTGAGGGATTTTGAAACGTCTATTGACATTAAAAACTTAAATTCGAAATTTTTTTCACGATCACAATATACAAGTTAAGGAACCGGTATTATAAATTTAAACAATTGCCCCTTGCCCAACTGTAGGTTCAGTCACTTTAGACATATGGTTCCATGTGTTCACATTTCCTTACAAAAGAAACTCAATAAAAACAACTACCTTCCCATAAGGCCCTTGAGACCATTCTAACAGCACTTTCAAGCCCTTAGTATCCTATATCAATAGCAAGGGCTGACACTTAGTGACACTTAGTCACAGCAGGTACATGCTGTCATCTCACAATGGACTTGCATCAGTCAAACTATTTTATGGTTAGCATATGTAAGTCAGTACATACAAGTCTTAGGTCATGGTCTCTTTCTTAGAAGCCTCACACCCACGCCTTTTCCCCCCTTCCAGATATTTCCTAAATTATCTGATTGGTCCAAACTCCTTCTCCTATTTCATTATTCCTCCTACCCCCTCTTCTCAAGTGTTCATATATATTTCCTAGACTAGATAGCTAAATAGAAGTTAGAAGAAGAGATACACTCTGTAACAGTAACAGTAACATGTAGTTCTTGTAAATATGTTAGAATAAAGTCATTTTAGTGTTCACTGATTTTTTATGATATGTAACTTACACGCAACGATCCCCTAACAATATATAGATTACTCTACATATACACTCGTGAAAGTAATAAGAACAGTTAGAAGAAATAAAAACAAGTTTAAAGGAAAGGATAGAATGATTGCTTTGATGAATGAAATTATTGTTATTTTTCGTCACGAAATTACTCAGTTCGCGCCTATTGTTCAGAGACCTGAAAGTGATAACTTACAAGACTTGTTCTTTAAGGGTGCGAAACGTTAAATACTACGTTAAACGAAGCGAAAGGATAAACAATACCTCTAGATTTTAAAGATAGACTTGTGGGAACAAGAGATAATTTTTCTAAACGATGGTCTTCTTAAGATCAAAAATAATGTAAAATTTTCTTGACGTTCTCATATCAGAATCAATTTTTTTACGACGAACGCAAATTACCATGACTCAATGAGATTGAAATTAAATACTTTATCTTCATTCGTGAAATTAAATACTATATGATCAATACCAAAAGTCTATTTAATTAATGATGAACTAAAAATAAAAGAAGAACCCATAAAAAAATTAAATAATACAGGGGGTTAAAGTCAAAGTGGTGTATATGATATTTGCAACAATTTCGAGAAAAGTACAGAAATACAATCGAGGAATGTTGAAGCTGTTGAAAGAGTGAATCAATCCACAGCCACTATAGTTCTCAGATTTGTTGGCTGTATCAACCTCAAAAATTTTATTTATTAAACTTTTTATATTGTGTACCTCAGTTTTAGATGTTAATTAGAATCTAGAAAATTTTACTTGCCAACCACCTTGATTAAAATCAAACCTCTTTTCAATATTCAACTGGCTCCATACATAAAGTAGAGTTTTATTAATTTATCACAATAACCTTTTAAAACCACCTGTTTCTTGAAATCGAGATTCGATTTTTATAATTAAAATAATTTATAGGTATTCATGACCAAAAGGTTTTCCGCCTCTAAACAAACAAACATTAACCTCCTCCTTCTCAGAGATATTGAATTTTATATTACCTAAACAAGCAAAAAAAAAAAAATTAATACAGACATAGGCATTCCTCATGAAATAGCTATCCATTAGCAAAGCAAATTCCTCCAATATCTCAAATGGTTGCCCCCTGTTTGTAGGCCCGGGAGGTCACAACTTGCTGAGGCACACCCTCTGCTTTCTCCCGACTGTGGATATCCCACTGACCCTGTACCTACGGCAACCTTCCCAAGTGGGTCTTTCCTCCAGCCTCCAGGATCAACAGGAGTCAAAATTATGGTTTAGTCTTAAAAAGATTTTTGGTAAAGGACGAATATGCACTAGTGACCATACATCTGTATTGTATTGGTAATTTGTTAACTACAGTTCCCATAAATAACTAATTGATTTTTATCATTTATATATTATAACTAAGAACAATAACGCACCGCAATAATAAAACGGAAAATCTAAAAATCGTTGGAACTTTACCACCTGAACTATTTTTATAGAATCATCTTAAAATCCATAGATAACAAATTATTTAGAAAAGAAATGATATATCTAAAAAATGTTAGAAGTAAAATTAAATTTATTGAACCACCCTATAACAATAAATTTGGTAAATGTACATTAGAATATATTGTGCATTATCTGTTCAATCGGTTACCAGAAGAAATAGTAAATAAAGCAACCACAAAAAAAAAGAAATATTTAACTAGGTACTTTCTTACTTCCATGATTCTCTCTAATTGATTTTCATTCACCAAATAACCATATCTGCCTGCATTTTTTTCTTAACCCTACATAATTTATTTATTATATTACAATATGTATTAGTGTGTAATGTACAAATGTATGTGTGTGCTTAGTAATAGATATAATTGGATCCTTGTTTTTATAATATTCTGTTTCATCTTGTTTTATTTTCATTATTATATTAATTCACTAATTGTAAATATAAAATCCTTTCAGCTATTTTTATTATTATTATTTTTTATTTTATTGATTTTTTTTTAATAATTATCATTTTGGTAGTTATTAATTGTATCACTTTAGAGCAATTTATATTGCTATATTCACTTATCTACCTTAAAAATTGTATAGCCTCCACAAGGCCCTAATAGACTAAACTGTACATTTTACTAATGTCTATCATTTTTATGTGTTATTTTGGCACCGACCGAAAATTACATCCTATATGGTCGGACCAAATTGGATGTAATTTTTTAAATGAATAAATAAAATAACAACATGATAAAAGTCCTAACTTAATAATGGAGCACACATCGTAAAAATAACAAATAAAAAGATAATTTGACAAAATTGAGCACACGTATAAATTAAAATAACTTTCTTAATTTAACGAACAAAAGAACTTCAAAGTATAAAAATAATTTAAACATTCATAAAAGTAATTTTGAACACATATACAAATTCAAGCATAAAACATAAACATAAAACAAATAATATAAATGGGTAATTTTAATTTATTAAATTAAATAAATTTAAAGTATTAATAAGTAATTTTAAAAGTTGTTAATTTTAAATAATTAAAATTTAAACCCATAGAATATTGATACAAATATATTATGAGCCTGGAAAAAAGGAAACTCACCTAAAGGTAAAACACAAATATAAAAAAAAAAAAGTAAAATAAAAAAACCCGGAGTAACGGTGCAACCGAACAAACTAAAATTTAGGCACAATATTCCATTGAAAAATGTATTGCTTGTTAGTTATCGAATTAATTTTAGAACTTTCTTGTAAACCGTCAGTGTCCCCGAGTTCCTTTCTGCTCGCGGCAGTTAACTCTTTGAGGCAGTAACAATGTAAAGCCGACACAACAATAGAGCGGTTAAAAAACGCAAAAGGTGAGCCGTGAGGACAACCGGAGCCAGAGTCAGAAACAAGGCGAACTTTTTTATTGCCCTACATTTAGCGAATACATCATAATAAGTTTCTTTTTACCCCAAACCACTACCGTTAGGCCTGTTTTCCACATTTTGAGGGTTTAATCTTAAACCATCACGTTTAAAATTGCATAATTATAAAACAGTCCGAAGTAACTGGTTAAGGATTATACAGAGTTAAGGATTATACCATAAAATTTAATCAAATCTTACCTCAGGTCCGCACCTTTTTTTTTTTTTCTTTCCTATTAATATTATTACCAAGACCGATTAGGGTCTTGTTTTTATGGCTGCCAGGTCATTGTGGGATACCGGGAAAGAAAAAGCACAGGCCAAGTCGTAGCATCATCTACATGAAAATCAAAGAAAATTGATGGGACAACAATTTAGAAATGGTCCAGCATAAGGTAGAACGTCCAGCGGGAAACATGAATCTGCTACAGAGATGTATTAACCCGTCTTCGGATAGACCATACTCGACTCACCCACTGTCATCTCATGAAGGAGGGAG
This sequence comes from Halyomorpha halys, assembly GCF_000696795.3. Lineage (NCBI taxonomy): Eukaryota > Metazoa > Arthropoda > Insecta > Hemiptera > Pentatomidae > Halyomorpha > Halyomorpha halys. The sequence continues at coordinate 492,123 of NW_027106076.1, read as the reverse complement.
GATGCACCGATGTGTCGCTGCTGCTGAAGCGATCTCCCTGTTGGGCACATTCTTACTGGGTTGCTCTGGAGTCTCGCCGATTCTCTTCATGTGTACAGGAAATGATCAGGGAAAACCCCACAACAGTAGTAAATTTGTGAAGTATAAATTGTAATTGTTAATATGTAATGGTAATTGTAATTGTAAATTTCTCACTTTGTAATTTCAACTGTATGAACATAATAATTGTAATCTAATTCGTAAACCCAGTGTAAATGGCCCGAGTGGTCGAAACACTTATATAAATAAATAAAAAAGATTATACGGGATATCCGAAAAAAGTCCTAGTTAATTTAGAAAAATGAAGTTAAAAAGAAGAGTCCTATTTAATTTAGTTAAAAGTTAAATAATTAACAATTGGAAGATCTCCAAGGAAAATAATTTGTTTGATAACAATGGGGTCTGATAAAAATTAGTTATTACTAAAAATAATATCAATTTGTTTCATCATCTGATCTACACTGTTTTATAATCTTTTTTTGTTTATCGTCTTATACTGCCTTCCAGTCGGAAATTAAAACACAATATTACTTCATTCATTTATTTTTGGACGTTACGTGGACGTAGTGTCCGTTTTGTATCGATGAAACCCTGTACTGCCCAACTACGTGCTATCTGTTTCCGGACATGATACAAAAGGATTGATCGCGACTAAAATTCTCTGAATGAAACACAACCCACCCTTCAAATAAGCGTCCACGCTTCTCTTCTCTTCGTGATTCGAAGAACAAATAATTGTCGATACATTTGAAATGCCACTGATACATTAACTTTTACTAAATAATTTTCCTTTGAGGGCATATTGTTAACAAATACATTGTATCGCTTGGAGATCTTTTTTTTTACTTATATAATCTTTAAATTGCGCACACCCTTTTTGGATACTATATATACTTTTATTATCAAGCTCACCTAGAAAAAAAAATTGAGTTATGACTGAATAAAGTATTAAATACGCATCTAAAAAAAAAACAGACAGTTCATGACGCATTACGGAAGGGTTCTATTGCGAACTTGAGTATACTGCAAAACATATCCCATTGATTGACTCCATTATACCATGCCACTTACACCTCATAAAGCTATATTGTAATTTTTATGGCATCATAAAATTCCCAAAGGTAAGTTTAGTAACAGCGAATCTAACCTTAACAGAACAGTGATAATAACTTCAAGAGCCATTCCGGAGCTTTGAAGTTTGAAGTCAATTAAAGAATTTTCGCCAAACGTCCTCAATATTCCACACATCTTCTACAAATAGTAGAAACATGGTTATTGTATTATTGCATATGGATGATACACAGGATTAGAAAATTAAAGCAATATTTGAAAAATATACTAAAAAACAGAGCGGAGGACTGCAGTTTGTTTGCATTCATTAAGTGTTTAGTTTGTAATGAAACACAATACAGCTAAAAAAATTAATAAAATAACATTAAAAAAACAAATTTAATTTACTTACAATTTTATTATGGGAACACTATCTTAAAAAAATAACAATATTTTGATGATGAGGGACTTTTAAGAAGGCGAGCAGAAAGGCTTACTCTCCCTCCCCTCTCTCTACAATTTATTTCAATTTATCTCTCAATGTATTCTATAATTTTAGGTATTACTCCCCCTATAAACCAGATGGGGACTGTTTGGTTAAAACAATGTGTTTAAATTTAAAATGACATATGTCTAGAAATTTATATTAAGAACTTCATAATGGGCAGAGGATACCGAAACTTTTTTCAGATGTTATAAAGTATAAAGAAGTGGATAAAGAGAATAAAATAAATTTCTGAAAAGAAATATAATAAAGTTTTGAGAAATGAATGCATAAAGCATGGCACTCTTAACTGAAAGTTGATAAGAATGCTGAATTAACACAAGTAGTATGAAATAATGAAGTATGAGATTTACTTAACAACTTATATTTTGAATTTAGAAATGACTGTGTTAAGAATTTTCTTTGAGGTATATACTAAAAACCTAACAGTCCATCTAAAACTCATTCTTGTTGAAAACTTTACAGTATTAGTCACTTCATAATAGAACAAGTACCAAGTCAATAACGCATGCAACCATTTCACTGCCGAACCTGAAACCTGCCAGAAGGTCTTAGTATATTGCTTGTATCAATCACAGTGGAACACCTCCCTTGTTACAGGTGACTTGAAATGGAAGGAAATTGCTTCCATATAAGAAATGACTCTTAGTAAAAACCCTAAGAATTATTACAGTACGATTTATTATAAATTAATCTTAGAAAGGTTTAGATTGGTTTCTTTGCTATTGGATCGACGATATGCAACTGAGAAAAGAAAGAAGCATGCCACTACTCATCTAAGCCTCAACACTCATCGACGCACGATTTTTTTTTTTAGGTTACATTCGTATAGACACTTTCATAGCAAGGACAAATGTCAAGACAACATACGTTTAGAAAATAACATAAATAAACATTTTTATTTGCGCTATATTGAAACTTTAGGATTTTCATCATTATAACTAAGGGTTACTGAAGGTTTATCAACTCATACCTCTGGAAAATACGTCCTGCAGAACGGATAGAATTTCGTTTTTAATCAAGAGCCTTGTTAAAAATGAGTAACGATTATTGGTCCTCGTACCGTACATAACACTGTTTTCCTCTTAACGAGATATAAGCATTCAATGACGTCATTAATTATAAAAAAAAAACCTTTAATAATTTTAAAAATAAATTGAAAAGTCCACAACGTAAGGGTCAATAGCTAATTAAATTGGTAGAAAAATGCTGTTTAAATAAAATAGAAATTGTTTTGCGAAATTATTCGAAAGTGTATCCTGCTTCAGGTGTTCAAATAAGGAACTAAAAAGCAATTGAGGTATATTTTGGTATAACCTTGTTATTTTTAGCAGAAAGTGTAGCTTTCTAAACGTCCTTATTAAAACTAACATTCTCGCAACGAGCTATAATGATCCGGAAAAGTTACAAATTGAAAATTATTTCAAAAAATCGCAAATGATGAAACCTAATATTTATTTATACTTGCTGATTAGCAGAGATAGTATTTTTTTTGCGATAGCACAATCAAGATATGCACATAAACTGTGTTAACTTTTACATAAATATGTGATAAAAAAAAAATTTAATCAATAAAAAATGAGAAAACTCAGCAAAAAAATATTGAAATAGATAAAAAGAAAATTGTAATGGTTACTGTAATTGTCCATCTATAAATTTATGAATGAGATGAAAAAAAATCTTCCACGATAGAGTCGAAAAATCGAAAAATTTTTATGAGTAGATCCGGTTTTACTTGAGTCTCGCACACATCAACACAAAATTAAATTGCATTTGCAGCCGATGTTAAAGTTTTTTTTTTTCAGAATTTTCGCCATAGTTTCCATCTATTTGATTGTTTTCATATGTTGTAAAATTAATTAACGTTGACCAGTTTAAATTCTTTTTTTTTTCCACAACATTAGTAATACAAAATTCTAGAATAAAATTTTAAAGTTTTGTGTGTGAACTCTCCGAAATATTTAGCTTTTGGAATTTTTACCATGGACTTCATTTTAGGCGTCTCAAATAAATTCTTACTAACCGAGACGATGAGACGAAATAGAAAATAGAGAGAAGAGGATAAATTGTAGGAATTTGAATCTAATTGAGTTCAAAATTTCATTGACATTTCTAACGTTCATAACATTAGATATTAATGAGTGAAAGGAATGAAAACAGAGAAATGTGGACTAAATAAGTATCCATAAGGGAAAAAATGTAAAAACAGAGAAGTATGTAAAAATGAGTTAAAAATATCTCGAAATATTCCAAGAAAGCATGTACCTATACATAAGTTGAATAAAAGAATATGTAAAAACTTAAATATCCCATCCAATACTTACATTAAGTATTTATTTATTAAGTATAATAAATTTGTTAATTTGTATGTAATTGTAAAATTAATTTGTTAAATTAAAAAACTTTTGAGACCCTTCATGAGAAACTTAGTGTGAAGAAAGTGTCAGGAAGTAATGGTTGTACCACTAGCGGTTGTACGTGAGAATCTATCCCATTGACATCGTAAATAAAATAAATTCCGATATAATTAATCTTGGAGAAATTTCTTCAGGAAATTACAACCCATTTGAATACCCTTTTGGCTCTGGCTGGTAATTTAGTCCTGATTAATACTAATATCTGTGTTAAGCATTAAGAAGCAGTTGGAAAAATATGCGGAGCAACCTTAGAATTAACGACTCTCAAGTTTTCTAAGTAAGGTTTCTCCTTTTCTTGGAATGTTTGTGTCCCCGTTCTGAGGAGACTTCCGAGCCTCCTTGGGTTTTTGACCTTTGCATCAACTTAATGACAGATGCAATCAGAGTAATGATTAAGTTTCCGACTTCTGAAAATATGGCTCAATATATTTCCCTGTGAAATATGAATTTATACAAAATTTCATGCTGAAAAAGATGACGTTATTGGTTTTAAAAAATAGTAATAAAATAGTGGCAGAAAAACTAAAATTTCCGTTCATTTTTCACTCACAATCAGTGTTCAGTAACTTGAAGCTAACTACAAAACGATAAAAATTATTTTTACATAGTATAAATTTACTAATTTAGCGTGATAATTAACAAATCACACATAAAAAAAACTTGAGGTGGGTACCTGCGTGTGTATTGGAACTTTCATTTTTGATTATTATAAAACGAACCAACTAATTATTTCCTAGGTTTCTCTGTATGGCCTATTAAATAACAAAGTTTCAATACTCCATCTTCAGTATTAAAGTATCAATAATCTTCAAAAATCAAACTTTTAAAATTATGATTTGCACAATCCTGACTTAAATCACCTATTTTTATTGAACATTCGTTTCATACTTGTTACAGGCGAATGTATTATTAGCATAAAAACATGTTGAGTATGTCATTTGTGTTTTGTTCTCGTTGCCACTCCTTCTTGATGGGCACATAGCGACTTCGCTGGTGCTTGGCCTAGTGTTTCGGTTTTCCTTCCTATATAGAAACAGAACAAGTTGAATCGGATTTTTCTTTCTTTTTAATATAAAATATTTGTATTCCACGACCATGTGTTGGACAGGATTCTAAAAGTACTTAGGAACGATAGTGTCAAAAGGCAGCCTTGTAAGAAAATGGATTGTATATGTTCATCCAATAATCCAGTTTGGACTAATTCAACACTCAATTATTAATGGAGGGTAGTGGTCTTGTAAGTTTGATTTCTACCACTCCTTCCTCTCGATTACTGGCCCCCATCTTAAGTTTAAATTGTATATTATATGCTATATCTTTCATTTCAAAACATAAACCTAAAGACCTGCATTCTTCTACATAACAAACTATCAGACATATTCTAAGACTTTTTCTACATATGAAAAATTATGTTTAAGGCATAAAAAACACGGGAAAAAATGATAGTTGATTCCTTGTTGGATAAGTGGGTTCGGATACAGTTATAATACCGGAATAAATACTTTTTGAATCAAACCTAAATGTTCTGATTTTTTTTTTTAATGCATATATTTATATTTTTACCTAGATGTTTATCAAATTTCTGAAGTTTATATTAATAGTTCACAGTAATAAAACACGAATTTTATCGATATTTTCAGGCTTCTACGGCAGCCCGTATTGGGCAACGTGTCACCATGGCTCAAATATGAATATCATCAACAGCCTCATACGGAAATAAGAATTTAATGCACAATTAAAAAGTCGGAAACATCGACTTCCAAGTCTGTGATAAGGATGCCATTTTGAATTTATTACTCCAACACTACTTATTGGTAAAATATCTTTATGGGAAAGAAATATTATACACCCCACCGAGTTTAACTCTTTAACTTTTGCTCTTGGGAGGACTACAGAGAAACAGAAAAACTGATTTCTACATGGATTTCCAATAAGTTAAAATTATATGTCTTATCTTCCCTTTTGCACCCAGGGAGGAATTCAATAACAGGAATTAACTCAACTCTTTTCGACATAGCACACATAAATTTGCAAATGCTAATCCCTTGAGAACATTCCTCCGCAGAGTTCCGGAGTCCAATAATCACCAACTTGGTTGGTACTCATTATTAATCTTGTGAATATACTTTCTCGTGAAAGGCTTCATCGTTGTTAGAGAAACAGACACTTGGTCAGTATCTAAATAGGTTCTTCCGCTTAATTAAAATGTTTTTGTTCTTTTTTTCTTGAGTTGCGCAATATGTTCAAGTTACTTCCTAGAATGGCCAAGGATATATGAAAACGTATAATTGCATTAGCACTGGTAAAAGAGTCCCAAGGAATAGCTGGGAAAATTAGCCTTCAAGATAATATATTTATGATATAATTGCCACCGGGGAATTTCACCTTGTTAGGAACAGGAGTGGTCTCATTTCGGATATAAAAGGCTTTCATGTCCGGTACAATGGGGGATGAGTTCATAAGTAGGATCTAGGTCGCTAACCTAGAGACGGGAAGATGACAGTCGGATGTATTTTTTTTTTTAATTAAAATAATAATAACACATAAATATATACCACAATAAATAAACAAATAAAAGCGGAACGAGAAAAGAATAATAACTATCAAACGAGTACATAATATTAAAGTATATTTATACTCCTTGCAAACAATGTTATTACGTTGTGGAAAGAATTGAATTTTTTGAGAAATCTTTTCGTAATGTTTGAATCATAACATCTTTTTAATATTTGATGAAGTTCTAAATTTCGGAAAATAAAAGTTAAAATATTGAAAAATAAATAAAATATTTCCCAATTTTTCGACTTTTAATTCAACTAGTTGCTGCGATATAATATACATGAATTAAAGTTGAATTTCCAAATGTCAAGTTGAATTAAAAGTCGAAAAATTGGGAAATATTTTATTTATTTTTCAATATTTTAACTTTTATTTTCCAAAATTTAGAACTTCATCAAATATTAAAAAGATGTTATGATTCAAATCCATTCAAACATTACGAAAAAATTTCTCTAAAAATTCAATTCTTTCCACTAAGTAATAACAATGTTTGCTGCTTTAAGGAGTATAAATATAATTTAATATTATGTACTCGTTTGATTGTTATAATTCTTTTCTCGTTTCGCTTTTATTTATTCATTAATTGTATGTTATTATTCTTAAAAAAAAAAAAAAATTAAAAATACATCCGACTGTCAACCTACTACATCCTCAGTAAACCCCTGTTCCCTTTCAATACTAGTGAGCCCAAGTTGTACCCCAACTTGTGTGAGGAGAGTTATTAGGGATTTGAATAAAATAAATAAATAAAAAAGAAGAAAATAAAAAGAAGGAAAACGTAAATACTATAAAAAGAATACTACAGGTTGTTTGATATTCTCATTCTAATGTCTTAGTTTAGTATATATAAAATCATTAAATATTACTTTCATTTTATTAATTTTTTTGTAAATATGTTATGACTCAGAACTTAAGATTCACCACTTTAAATGTTGTCTTTGAATGATGCAGATTATAATAAATGCTAAAACATAGATATATAGATCTTTCCCGGATTCAGAACGCCATTTGTAGAGAATAATTGATGCAGAAGATATTTCATCTCTACATGCTTGAATTATACTACTTTAGGCAATTTCTGGCATTGTCCCGTGTTCATGCCAAGTTAAATTAATTTTGAAATATTCTGTAAGTACTCATAGTAGAAATTTACAATTTTATTTTTATTTGTTTTTTTTTTTGTACCCTCCTGTAGAAAAAAGTTTGTAAAATATCAAGTAAAATTGAGGATATACATGCTTTAAATCCTTGTTTTACACGAAGGTAGATTTTTTTTTTTTTTTATTAAAAATTAAATTTGTATTCGTTTAAATAATTATTAAATCTTATGTTAACTAAAGAATAAAGGGGAAAAATGATCATTGTCAGATGTCTTACATTTGGTTTTATTAATCCGAGGTGAAGCCTTAAGCATTTTGTTCATTAGTGGGAAATCAATGTCTATATTTTCATAGTATTTCGTCTGTTTTGTTTATAATTTTGCCTACCTTCCTTTAAACAACCTTTAAGTGTTGTTATTGTCGCTTGTTCATGTTACTCCCTCATTTACATCCCCAACTATACTCAATTCAGTTTTACTCTGGCCTCCTCGCAACGGTAAGACTGAGCATGTTTCTCACCAGTACACTCCTAACGTGACAATTTAATCCTGTATTTATACTTGTATTCTAATTATTTAAATGCAGGAACAACAGCCATAGGGGATTATGTTCCTAACAACAGTACAACAATCTACGACTTAATATCAGCTGGCCGGCCAGGTCTGCGTAAATTTTGAAGTGTCTGAACTTTTCAGTTGATTTGGAATAATAATACACTATGTTTGTAAACAGCATTGTGGTGATTACTTTGATCAAGTTTAGAATGCCGAATGAATTAGAGAGCCAGTATATACATGGGCCCAACTTTTGAATAATTTAGACTTGAAAACATCTCTGACCTTTTAGAGGGGATAATATTCTCTTCAGGACGCATCTCGTCTCTGATCTATTGGAATCTTCAAGAAGTATTTTATTTTATATATTTATTAATTTTGTTTATTATTTCATTTAAGTTCATTCATTTGATTTATCATAAAAGACATTTTTATTTTTATTTCTGTTCTTTATTTTATTTTTGAATGTTTTATTTTGATTTTACGTTTATTTTTTCTCTTGTAAGGCTAGCCAAATAAATGTTTATATTCCGAGCCAGTTTGTCTTTTTTTTTTTTTTTTAATTTAAAGCTTTCCTTCAGAAATACTTTGTCAATTTAAAGTGGCTTTAACACCTCGAGTTGTCTAAAGTCCTAACGGTTCACTGAGGTACATGATAAAATTGATAATCAAAACGTAAAATCGTTAAAACAGTAGTCAATCTTATTAATAGGCATAATTGGCTGCCATCTGCGGCCGTTTATCCATCAGATTTTAAGTGACAGAACCCACTTAGTGCAACCCGTCACCTCTAAGTACTTAAGCGACACGCTACCTAGGCCTTGCTTGAGAAATAACTAGTCATTGGATTTCGATTCCCTAATGGAAATAGTTGGAACTTATCATCAACAACATTAATGTTGATAATTTAGTGACGGTGGTGTAACATAATTTGCAATTAAAATAATTCATTTTGAAATGAAAAAGTGACAAATATAGGTTAATTTTACAACATTATGTCAAAATTAGGCAGAATAACCTGCAAATTTTAAATAGTTAACGTGAGGCTGAAATTATAGTTTATATTGTCTTTGGCAATGACCAGGTAGGCAGAAATGTTGGATATTTAAAATAATTAATAAAGAATTTTGGGATTATATGGATACATATTTTTTAAATAATTGGAGTCCAATATTAGATGATTAGAGACCAGTTATTACTCAGTTTCTAAGTATTTTATTCGTACTATATGGAAATCAAATGAGTCACACATATACCGAACCGAATCCAGTATAAAAAAAAGAAAAATACACTTAAAGAGAATATATATATATCTATCAATTGCAGGGACAAAAAAATTCTAAGCCATTAAAAAAACAAAAATTGCAATACCGTTATAATATGCATTAAAAAGTTGTTGGTTAGTCATCTTGATCGTGTGATAAACACTCAGCTTAATAACAGCAAGTATTTAAAAATTATTGCACATGCATTTTTTATTGGCTTATTCAGTAACAGTTAAAATGTGGTCATCGTTAATCACATATCAAGTGTTTTACAAGAAAGTTTTCAGATTTTCTAAGAAATAAAAAAAAAGAAAGAAAGAGAGAAATTGTAATATCCAAAAAGTGTCCAGACGTGAGATTAATTTGGAAAGTCTTGAAGGAGAGTGCTTGTTCCGGACGAGTTGACAATCGTTATGATCGTTCCATACCTTACCACGGCCCACCGGCTTCGGTTAAAAGTTTTTACTTCGGCTGTGAAGAGCGAAGGTCTGTTAACTGTATAGCATATAGTACAAGAGGCCATGAGGAGAAAAAGGCAGTTATCTCACTCCAATTTTTGATTACTTTGATGAAAACTACGTATAATTACTAGTCAAAATTGATGAGTCTGCCAAGTATAGGTAGGGGGAATAAAAAATGGCGACTGTTTGAAAGCGATAAAAAAAATTAATTTTTCATTCAGAACTCTATATCTTAAAATGTAGGAACAACACAAGAAAACCTAAGAGAACGTCATTTAAAGATCTGAGCTTGCAGACATCTGTACGTCTAATGGTTTCTGAAATGAAGTTTTTCATAAATAAAACTTATTGTTCGAACAGCTATAAATCAATTTATTTTAGCATATATCAGGAAAACTACTATTCCTAGGAAAATAAAGGTCATAAACTTCTATATATTCCATTAAACTAGCTTTAATTTGAGTGCTAATAGACATATAGACATATATAGACATAGTTCCTGAGATATAGATTTCTCAAAATAAATTAACTAACTACTAATCTTTCAGTAGATTTTTAAGAAATTTTGCTTTTTAAAAAGCT